>NC_058406.1:74266683-74421216 GCF_002201575.2 Neomonachus schauinslandi | reverse complement strand
TGTGTGTGTGTGTGTGTGTGTGTGTGTGTGTGTGTGTGTGTGTGTGTACGTGGCCACACAAACTGGCCTTCCTTTTGTACTTGGAAGAAGCTTTTCCTAAACGCGTATGCTGTCAGCATTTACTAATTAGACCATATGTAGAAAGGATGGGCCTGCATCTTTAACACTTAACTAACAAAAAATGAGAGGCCACAGCTTTGGAAGGGCCCTTAGCTGTGCAGGTCATTCAGCTTGTCTTCCCTTAGGATCACCGTCAGAAATCCTTTCCGCGGCATCCCTGACTGAGGGCTGTCTTATTACAATGAAGTGTAATTAAGACACCCAGAGAGTTTCTGTCCTGTTGGCCACTGGGTCATTTGAGGATGTGAGAGGCTGAAGGGTGGGCATGGCCGAGAAAAGAGAAGAGCTGACAAATAGCTTTTATGTGTAATCAATACGGAACAATTCAGCAGCGATAAGAATTGCGACATCTCCCCCCCTTGGGCTCTCCACCTGGTCTTCTAAAGCAAGCCACATTAAGTTTAGAGCAATTCAGGGCTTGGATTGTGGGAAATAGGCATGTCAGAGAAATGCAAGAGCCGCACTGGCATTTTAGGTCCGCTCTGCCCTTCAGCAGCAATGGGGATCTTGCCTCCCATTACATCCGCCCAGGTCACCCGGGACGCTTCGGCTGCCCTCAGCTGTTGGGAGTCGCTGCCCATGCTTGCTTTCTTTGTAAATATTTTTTTTTCAAAGGTTTACTTTTTTGAAAGAATAAATACACATCCTCATCCATAAAGGTTGAAACTGCCCCTTTCCATCTCTCTCTGCCCTTCTTGGAATTGCCTCTCCCCTGCGGGGTGTGGCTGAGAAGTGCTCACTTACACCCCGCAGAAAAGGATTTCCGTGTGACAGAATGGAAAATCTCCCAACTACAAAAGTGACCTGAAAATTGCACAAAGCACTTAGTAGCTGCTGATGGGTCCCAGTCATGAATAATTATTGATCTGAGGCGTCTGGAAGTTGGGTAATTAATGCTGGGAAGGGAGCAAAGACATACTTTTAGAAGAAAGAAGATTATTTCTGTGTCTCCGAACTATTCCGTCACATTTTAAGTACTTGCCACTGTACGTTTCTTTTCAAAAGAAAACAACCTAGTTAATATTTATATAGCAAAAGGTAACAACTGATAATGTGCATCAGTTTTAAGCAAATCTCATACTTTGTCCTTGTTACAAAGCCAGCTAGAGCAGTCATTAGAAAATAAAAAGCTAACTAAATCTCTACAGAGAGATATCAGAGTTGAAGTGTATGTTAGAGATGCCCTTTGTCCCCAAATTATATGTGAGGTATTTGCCTGAAACGTTTCATCACCCCCCCCCAAAATATGTAATGCAATATTCAGTGCCCAAGCACTGAAAACATTATCAGCTATTGTTTCTGTACCTGGTGATGAATATAATAAGAAAAAATCCAAACAATCATAGTAACACAGGACAAAGAGTAAAAAACCAGCATTTCCCAGGTACCTACTAGGAGGGAGGAATCATGCCAGGATTAGAGTAATATCAACCTTTTAAGATGTTGTAAGGATTAAATTAAATAATGGGCACAAAGAGCAGAGCACAACACCTGGCACTTAGCAGAAATTTAATAAATTGTAGCTATTTATATCAGGTTGTACATATATACACACACACGCAGACACACACACTCATCCACGTATGTGTGTACATGTATGTGTGTATATGTATCTTTTTTTCTTTTTTAAGGCAGCAACAACCCTGCTATTTAAGGGCTCTCAGCCAATAGAGTAATTCGTATTCGGGAAGATAGACGGGAAAAAGCAAAGGTCCCCCAAGGCCAGCCTCCATCAACATTTGTGGAAAATTCTCCCACACCTTTCTCTTTCTATACACACGTGTGCACACACACACAAGTTTATATACGTTGCCTCATACTACTTATGTGTTTTGATCTGCCTCTTGAATTCAACAACATGTCCTGGTGCCTGCAAGGAAGATATTATAATTTCATTTCGGGGAGAGTTGGAAAATCCAAGGCTCAGAGAGGTGTGTACATTGTCCCAAGGTCAGTCATTTTGCTACTAAGGGAGCCGAGCTAAAACCCAAAACTTCATTTATCTAATCCAAACCCATGCTCTTTCACACAAAGAAGAAACATACAGTTATGCCTAGTAATTGCAAATTTCCCTTAAGAAAAATTCAGTTGTATACAAATTTACTTCTATAAAACTTTTTAGCAACTTGGTTCCAGTAGACATGAATGGCAAGCCAGTCCTGTTGGGAGTAATTTTAAAAAGAGAGAGCTGGGGTTTGGGAATAGAAGGGGAAGTAAAGCAGATGGCAAAGAAAAAGGAGGAGATTTTGCACTGCAGCCTTGGGAAACATAAGGGGAGATGAAGGGAAATCAGTCCAGCCTTAGAATTGCACCTCTCTCGGAGGATGGATGAGGAGGGCCAGGTGGCAACAGCTGCTGAGCCTAGGAAAGAAGTGAGCAAAAAAAAAGGAGACCTATGCGATCTAACCATCCCAAGGCCATTCTGGTAGGGAAGAGCGCTGAATACCTCCTCAGCAGAGCACCTTGCGGCTCTTCAATCCCTTTCTGTCTCCAGCAGCTGAGTTCCTCTGACTGCAGGTGACATCAGAAAAGAGGGCTCCCAGCCCCAAAGTGAGAAAGGTGTGGAACATTTGGGTGGAGGATGAGAAAGACACATAAACATGCTTGCAGGCACATGTTACCTTTAACGAAGCAAAACAAACTCACAGCTGTCCTAGTGAAATGGTGGGAAAGATCCTGCAAAGTTGCAATGCAGCTAAATATGGTAAAGGGAAATACATATGCCATGCGTTACTACTAATTTCAGGGGAGATCACTGATTGACTGTATTTAGTATTTAGATTTACGCATTCATTTTTTTTAAAATATAAGAACATTTACAAGAGCTTTTATATGAATATTTCTGATCTTGTCTTCATAATTCTGTTAAGGTCTTCATTTCCTCAAAAGTGAATTCCCTCAGCACGGTGGTTTTCCAAACCCGAAGTCCCACTGTTGAGGCGTTCTCCCAAGTGGGAAAATATTTGTCCACACTCTACTCATTTGGAATTTACAATAAGCACATGAGTGCTTTGAAAGTTACTTTTGTACTAGCCAAACAGTGAAGAAAACATAAATGAATTTGTATTATAAATAAGCCTGGAGAAGGCACAACTCTGTTCCATCAAAGGCAGTCAATAAATATTTATCGAATGAACATCGTTGCTTAAACTGTATTATCCTTACACTCTTTGGCGATTACTGCTAATTTCAAATGAGCTTCTGCTGTACATTAGAATGAGCTGGATCAGATCTCTAACTGGTGACCCCAGCCCTTAGCTGGCAGAGCTAGCTTCACAGGTGTGCATCCTGTGCAGCTGCATAGTGCTTGGTCTAATGTCCTGCTGTCACCTTACTGCAATTCCTAATGATTTTATCTTTGATCTTGTGTTTTGTAAATCAAGTCCAATGGCACTATGGAACATGAGCACGAGCAGAGGTGTGATGCTCAATAGGCATGTTCTCCTTCCATGTCACTCCTATGTGATACCCCATGGGCACAGAATTCCAGTGGGCCCATGATGTGTGAGAGTTCAGTGAGACTCAAAGTGAGTACAAGGTAAGTGTGTTCAATCCATGACTGAGTTGAACCAGAAGTTGTTTCAAATGCAGAGAGAAGGTCATGGCATTTTAAGAGGCACACATGACCAACAAACCCTACCATATCCTTTCTTACTTCCCTGAATTAGCCAACCACTTGTGCTGAAAGTGGTGGCATCAAAAGGGAAGGGTGGCAATCCATAATTCCCTTTTCTTTCAGTCTTTCCTTACTCATCAGTAAGCCAAAGGTAGAAAACATTGGTAGAATGCACCCACATCACGAAGTGAAAAAAAAAGTGAATTTTGTGCAGGGCTTCCACTCTTCCAATAAGAGCAAAATACATATGCATGTATGAACTACAAAATACAAATTGAGTAATTTTAGTTATTCTGCAAACATGTTAAATGTTCTTATGCTTGCCTTTAAAATGCGCACTGCACAATAGTAAAATTCATACTCTTTAATTTTTAATTTTTTCTTTACATAGAATGACATCAAATAGCACATAAAAAAGGACCACGACAAACAGAGAGACCACGCATAAAAGAAAAGCTTTATGTTTTAGTATCTTTAACAGTGTTTTTCCCCCTGCATTTTGAACTGAGCCCCACAGTTTTTGTAGCCAACTCTTTCTATATTCAGCTGACAGTAAAAATAGTTGTGTTATTACTTTTCACTGGCTCACTCACTGTTCTCTTCATTTGACCAGTATTCAGCATTTACTTTGTATGAGGAATGTGCTAGGGGCTAGGCACACAGTAATGAACAAAATAGGATGTTCTCTACTCCATTGGGCCTCAGTCTAATATATCTGTGCTTTATGTTTTAGTGTTCTCTAATTCAGATGACATTTTTCCTGCTGGGTCTAAATTAGTGACGTTTAGTTTCCTATTAATTGAGAGAGGAAACCTTATTAGTATGTCTGAACTCCTTCTGCACGAGCAATTTTACCACTCAGGGTAAATCAGCAACCAGAGTATGGGATCTGGGATGAGAATCCAGTGAGACAGGATAGGCTGAGAGTCCAAGTACCTGGGTTTCAACATAATCCTTACCTTTGGGTAAATATGTGCCTTATTTGCACCTGTTCCAATGTCCCCACCTGAGAAGTGAGAATGTGCTGGTCCTACACCTATCGAGTGTAGACTGACATTGTAGCCAGAAGGAGCTGCCTTCTTAGTGGAAGAGTCCCTGTATGCTTTACAGGTGTCTACATTTGCTGTGTCTCACAAAGATGCCAAGAGCTGACAAAGGGAGAGCAATGTGGTTCCCTGACTGGAAGATGTGGGGAGTGGTGCAGGAAGGCGCAGAAGCCTGGAGAAGGAAGGAATGCAGCACCACTGGGGAAATGGCCCTCTTGGGCCAAGCTCTGGCCATTTTTCCACAGCTCCGGGCTTCCCTGGAGAGGATGCAGGCTGGTCCAATCAGGAGAGCCGGCAGCCACCCCTCCAGTCTAAACTGTACTATATGTGTACAGAGTCCAATCACATACAGTAACTCTCTTAATACGGTTAACCAAGGCCTGTCTGGTCCCTGGTCACAGCCCTTGGAAATCACTTCCAAGCTTTCTCTCCTCCATGTGGGTAGCATGTGGGAAGGGACGGATATGCCTCATGGGGGAGGGCTGTAAACGCCGTGCGCTCATCCTCACCCACAGGGAGAATGGGGCTGCAGGAAAGAGTGCTCTGCTTCAAAACAAGAAGCCAAAGTTCAGGGGCACAGACACGGATTTCCCCCTAACTAGCCTGTGCGCCCTCAGCACGTCACTGAGCCTTCTAGGGCTCTGCTTCCCCATCGCTTCCATGAGAATTGAAGAAGCAGATTGCATCTATCAACTAAATCTCCAACAGGATGCTTTTTCTTTATTGTTTGTCTACTGTCTTCTCCAGTCAATTCTTTCCAAAACCATGCCACGGCTCAGAGGTTAGGGACCTCATCTCCTTTGTCCTTAATCCCCTAAGGCATGATGTGCGCACGGCACACAGTAGGTTACTCGAGAAATGTCTCCTACATGAATGTTTCTTTAAACGATCCCTGTGAATGAATGTTGCTTCCTATTATCTTGTCCCAGGGAAAAGAGGCAGAAATCTGTGGTAACATAATAAGAGGGGGAAAGCATTCTAATAGTTGATGACACAGAATACATTAAAGCAATGCTCAGTCATCATACATTAAGTCTTTTTAATGTAGCTTTTAAACAGCTTTTCTTATTAGCCAAATGAAATACAGTAATCCTTTAACTCTCCTGTGTCAGATTATCAGCTATTTCAAGTAAGTGTTAACATTTCTGTCACTGGCAAAAGTGAATTATGTTTTCCTTCCCAAGCTTGCATCAACATGCCCAACAAGCGGGCTGCACACGCCTCTCTAATGGGACAGTGTGAGGTGCCACTGCTTGGTGATTATGAAGTAGCTCGACATCTGGGGGAGGGGGTATGTCAGCCCCACCCGGCAGCCCAAGCAGGGCCAGGCAGCCTTGGCAAGGAGTGAATGAATGAATTGGGATGTCATCCTGGGTGAATAACAGGGTTCTTAAAACCTCTCTGGCTTTGTTCTGTAAATAGCCTGCACAGAAAATTCTAGATGTTATCTCTTGTGTATTTCTATGTCAGCGACTCTAACAGTACAGGGGAGACCAGTTACTTTATGAGCAAACTCCCAATCTTTAGAAATCTGGAAAATCCCTCCACCAGGAAAATTTACTTGGGTGACACAGAGTTCTCGTTTTGCAAACCAATTGATCACGGTATATCAGAGATTAAGCTAAGAGAAAAACCGCAATATAAATTCAAATTTCTTAGCAGGTGTTAAAAACAAGACAACATGCCCAAAATGGAATTGTTTATGCTAAGCCCCACATCTCTAAATCGAGACTTAATTACAGTTTCGGCTCTCCCAGAAATGGAATCTTAAACCAGCAGATCAGGAATCACCTGATCAGCATTACTTAGGTAATCTGCCTGATAGACCCCTGCCACCACCTGTGTGGAAAGCAACCTTGCAAAAACCAACCTGCTTTTTTGCCTAGTATACCTTGTTCCCGCTCCCTTCTACTGATAAAAGTCTTTCATTTTGTACAGCTCCATGGAGCTCCTTTCTGTCTGCTAGATTAGACGCTACCTGATCCATGAATTGTTGTATAGGGTCAGTAAGATCTTTAGAATTTACTCAGTTGAACTGTTTTGTTTTTGTTTTTTAAACGTGGGTAAATGTGATCTGGCCCTGGAGCACGTTTCTTGTTTGCCTCTCCTCCCGCTCTGAGTCCCACCTGGCCGACCTCCCTCCGCTAGCCCTCCAGTGAGCTGCAATACACCTTGTCCTTCGCTTCTCTTCCTTCTGCTTGGAATGACCTCCCCTATCTCAGCTACCTGGAGAAATCCCACTGTCCCCAGCAGCAGCTGAAATGCACCTCTTCTGTTCTCCCTAGTACTTGGTACCTACCTCTGCTAGCACTTCCAAACCTCATTCTATATGTGTATAACCTTGTGTCTTCCATTAGATACTGAACTTCTTGAGATCAGAAATTACACTTTATGTTTTGAATTCCGAGTCCTCTGGCATATACTAGAAGCCCCAAAAAAGTTTGTTGCATCAATGATAATAATACTCCATGATTTACACCGTAACACTGGAAAGCAGGTACCACTACTTTGATTTTAAAAATAGGATATAGGATAGGAGATTTTAAATAACTTGCCCACAGTAATGAGCTTGTTATAAAATATCCTCGATTCAAAACCAAACCAAGTATCTGTGACTCCCAAGTCTAAGCTCCTTCCCTTGCACAATGCTCTGTCTTCTAATGGCTAAGATTTTCCAACAGCTACGTCACTAGAGAAAGTCTTTTCATATGCAAATTCTCATCGAATCCTAGCAACCACTTTCTGAAAAGCTGTCCTCTCTTCCTTTTATAGGGAAACAGAAGCTCAGAGAAGATAAGTAACTTTCCTCAAGTCCAGAGCAGTGTTACATCTACACCCAGGTCTTCTGACTTCTAAATCCTGGATTATTACAAAGAAATCTCAGGAAGGAATTATAAAGGGATGTGTGTGCAGCAGGTGAGGAAGCCCAGGCACACAAAATCCCGCAGGACTCCACAGATCCTCTGCATCCACAGACAACACTCAGGTCAGTGATGAAGAAGCCCCAGTCCCTGCTGCACTGAGTAGAGACTACTCTACCTTCCTGCACTGCAGGGCCACCTTCTGTCTGTTTCTCCCGCCCAGTGTCCCTCCTAGCCTTCTGGGGCACTTTCCACTCAGCAGATGTCAACATGGGCCCCTGCCTCCTCATCTCCCATCTAATCAGTGAAAAAAGCTCTTTTTACAGTGAAATAATCAAGCTTAAAACCAAAAATCTAGCTTTTTCTTCCTTCCTCCTTTCCTTCCCTCCTTTCTCCCTTCTTCCTTCCTTCCTTCCTTCCCTCCCTCCAACCCTGTAGAATGTACTGCTATGTGTCAGGCTAACCCTTCTCAGGACCTGGAGTCCCTCTCTCCCTGGAATAGCATAATCCAAAGACAATATGGCCCTATTCTCAGATAAGACATTGAAACTTCTCCCCAACTTTGAGGATTCTTCTTTCCCATAGCCGCAGAGTTGTAGGTCTCTTCTGCAAAAGATTACTTATTGAATGGGTCCAAACTGGCAAGGGAGGCAAGACATCAATGTAAGTGGTTGGGTCTTCTGCTTATTCTAGTCTCTGGGTGAGTTTGGTCCTCCATGGTGACAACAAAGAGCAGGAAGGAAATTGAAGCAGCTGATACACAAAAACCACCTCAAATCCACACAGACGTGGCCATGAGCAGTGGCTATGCAGGTGAAACTGTGTGAATCCATCAATACCTAGTTTGCCTTTACTATGACGGCCAAAATTCTTGAGGTTATAGGCTCAGTAAATACCACTTATTTAAATAATTCCAGACTGTCCCCCCCTTGTAATTTTATCCTTCATTCACTGACCTAAATTCTTCTCTAGACTCTCCCCTAAATTGGCCCTAATGCTTCCCTAGATTGGACGTAAAAAGACCTTGTGTTTCTCTGTCCTTAGTTTCTGTTTATGTACTTAGAAAAGGTTTTTCACATTGTGACTTCGATTCACTACCACTCCGTGTGTCTGGGTCAGGCACCTCCATCTTGGATACCAGCTCTGCCCTCGACCCACTTCACACTTGCGGTCCCAATGCTGTAACACACTCCTGTCTCCCCCTCAGTGCCTTTCTGTTACACCCACTGCCTTCCAAGTACTCACAGACTTAGCATCTCGTATTTCTATGAACTAATGTATTTCCCTCCTCCAACCAAAGGGACTTACCACTGATCGATCTTAAAGAACACTAATAGTCCTAATACTGTTAGTATTACTAATAAAATTACCAGCATTTATGATATCCTCACCATGGGCCAGGACTTGCAGTAAGTATCTTATGTATATTATCTTACTTACTTCTCACAATAAACCTTGTGGTAAGCATTATTTTTATTATTTGCATTCCACAGATGAGCCTCAGTAAGGTTGAGTAACTTATCCAAAGTTATGCCAGTTATAATTATGCCTGTCTTCAGATCTAGGTCTTTGTAACTCAAAGCTCATGCCATTTGCTGGTTCCTTCTAGCTTAACCCCTAATTACTATCCTGGAGCACTGGACAGTAGTCAAAACACAATGGTTATGAGTAGCAAGCATTGGTCATTAGCCCCAATTTTAGAGAAGTTGCCACCTTTCAGATTCTAACTCTTTGTACTTTTGTGGCGTGCCTTCCTGAGAAAGGGAAAGATCAGTGCTCAGAAATTTTGCTCCATTTAAGTAAAATCATGCTTGTGTTTTTCAAAAATTTTTTTTAAAAACCCTCATTGTCTATATTAGATGAAAAAAATCCAGCTGGATTGAAGGAGCATTCTGTCTTAGAAAGAGAGGGATATCACAGAAAGAGAATTAGAAGCCTTGGGTCCATTTCCCAGCTCACCACTGAGAAGTCCTGTGATCTTGATCTTTCTGACCTCAATCTCCTCATGTTTAGAAAAGGGAGATGATCACCCATCCTCCAGAACACTCCTGAGGACTAAGTGAGACCACGCTTGGGAGAGCACTGGGCACAGGCCTGGCACGTAGCAGATGCTCATGTTGGTTGTGTCCGAATTTGAATTTCCTAAATTCCCTGGGATATGTGAGCACAGGTGAGATCTGAAATCAGACCCTCCTCTCTTTATACATCCTCCATTTAGCCTCAGGAGATACCAGAACTTCACATTCATCAGGCTTCTTTCATCACTGTGTATGTGTGCATTGCAAGGTGTGTGGTGAAGAAATTCTCTTTCCCATCCTTATCCTCTGGGTCATCTCCCTGCATTAACCTCCATTTGAAAATACCGGAAGCTAAATGTGAATGGAAAATACAAAGTTCGCCAAACTAGAAGTCAGGTCAGTGTTTGGGAACCAAAATCTTGCTTTATTGATACCTACAGAAAATTCCTGGGATATTCACGGCAGTTCTCCAGTGCTTGCTACATCACACAAATGCCTGTGACCCTCTGACCTTTTGATCAATTGCTCGTCTACCATCTAACAACTTCTGCTAAGTGAAGAGCAGGGTATCCCTAAGAGTAGTTATTAATTATTAAGATGTATTAATAATACATTGCATTACCCTTTCACTGGAGTGCTGGCTTTTGGATATAGTCAAGTTTTATAAATTGTTGTCAGTTTGAATAGAGTTTTGAATAGGCATGGCATTTCTCAATAAATCATTGCAATCTGGATCAGTTTATCCCATATACCCTCTGGTCAACTGCCTAGGGAAGAGAAACGCCCACATTGGGGATCTGATATTTTTGTTTATCCTAATTCTATTACATCTTTTTTTTTTTCTTCTGGTAACAGCACCCATATCTTGTTGGCAGAGCTCAGCCCAAGTGAATCAATTAAGTAAGCTGATTCTTCTTCTGGCCCCAGAGGGGGGCATGGGACTCAGGCCTAGCCAATCTGAGTGGGGCATCCCCATCCCCTTCAGGGATGGGCATGTGACACAATCAGAGATGATCAAAACTAACCCCAAGACGTTTTCCCCTGGGCTCCTGCCCTCACCTGAATGTGCGGGGCCAGGGCATGGGGGGCAGACGGGGTGGCATTAGGTGGGACATAGTTCATGTGGGTCCAGGTTAGCTGGGTCAGGAGGGAGGCATATCTGCCTTATTAGGAACAAGATCCTTGGTCCTTAAAACCATGAATAATTATTTCTGTCAAGATCTTTGTTCCTCTTCAAGATCTTTGTTCCTATTTATGAAGGATGTTAATTTGTGCTAAGCACTTCGTATGGATCATCTCACTCAATTCTCACCATAACTCTGGGAGGGAGACTGTAGTATTATTATCCACATTCTGCACATTAAGGAACTTGCCCAAAGTCACACAGATAGGAAGTGAGTCAGGATTTGAACCTTGGTCTGTCCTTCTCTAGCTCCCAGCTCCTACTTTCCACAAACTGGTTATTCATCTATCTGACAGACGATTTACAAAGGGTTCCTAAGTTTCCCATGATGTAGATTTATTAAATCAAATTTATGTTAGATAAGAAGGGAAAGATATTTGGGCGCCTGGGTGGCTCAGTTGGTTAAGCGACTGCCTTCGGCTCAGGTCATGATCCTGGAGTCCCGGGATCGAGTCCCGCATCGGGCTCCCTGCTCAGCAGGGAGTCTGCTTCTCCCTCTGACCCTCCTCCCTCTCATGCCCTCTGTCTCTCATTCTCTCTCTCTCAAATAAATAAATAAAATCTTTAAAAAAAAAAAAAAGGGAAAGATATTTAAGTCATTTTACTCTCCTGATAATTGAAATATTTTGATTGTTGTGCTTTCACAATGGGTCTTTTGAAGAGACAGATATGCAAATTAAGGCCTGTATTCTTTTTCCTAGCCCAACTGGTTTCATGCCTGTGTGGGACTTAAGCTATGGGGACTGCCCCCTCATCAAAGGAAAACTGGCGTTATGGTGGCACTTCCCTTCATTGATCAAAAATAATTGTAAAAAAAACTTCAGAATTAGAAAGGTCATTAGAAATTACCTTGAGATGTGACTTTGAATTTAGAAAAACAGAATTGTAAAAAAAAGTGATGGGTAATTTCTCATGACATGAGTGGACCTATGAAATATGCATTTCTCTTCTTCCATCTTGCCTCAACTCATTTGGTATTTCAGTGTGTATAATAGTTAAAACTCCTGGCAGAACAGAAGGAGTAATTGCAAACAGCTGTAAAGTATTACTCATCTTGCTGATCAAAATGACTTCCTGCTAAATAAACCATGAAAAAAGCTTTTCCACCCACAGAGAAGTGAAGTATAAATGATATATAGACTCCACCATGAAGAGATCAACAGATTGCATTTTCCTATAACTATGGTTTTATATAGCTGCAGTCACTTTCAAAAATGGCTTAGAAACTCAACTATGTTCAGGAAAAAGAAATTGGATAATAGCATTAACATGGCAGTAAGAATCCTGAGAAGTACTTGAAGCTTCAAAGCCTTTAGGAAAGCTGTCTTGCTTCTTTTCGATTTTCCAACTTGATGAAAGCAACTTGCAATGCAGCTTTCCATATGCTTATTTTGGACATCACTTTGTCTGTCTTCCCCTCTGAGACACTGCATCTAAGGAAAATTGGCTAGACATATACATCTTGGTCTTCCTATCATGATTCTGAGGGTTCAAGGAAACGTGGTGGTGATAGCATTGGTAATATTGTTACGACTACAGGAACATCTCATGCATTTTCATCTCTTTGATGGAAGAACAGTCTGGCGCTCTGATGTCACTCCAGCTCTTGGCCCAAACTACACTGCCTGCTCTTTGTGACTCTCTCAAACTAGGGAATTTGCTAGGCTTTATTCACCAAATTATAAAAGCTAAAATGGTTTCCTCCACACTCAGACATATCTGTCCCCCACCTATCTTCTTTCCCCAAATCAATACTCATATAAAAATTGCTCCTAACCCTGTTTCCAGTTGGACTCTTTAAACCTGCCCAGGTCTATGCTCATAAACTCACGTCAAATCCATCCTCCACTGCTGATTCCACTCCATCCTGAGAGTGTTTGCTCTACACTGTTCTCCCCAGTTATCTACACCCTATTTGACTCCATACTCTAGCCTCAGGCCTTTCTATACTATGACCTAATTGGGGCAGTCAATGTTTATTCAGCCTTGGTACTTTTTTGGGGGGGAATTTGTGAAGTGGTTTGGATATGGAATGTTTTACCACCATGCTACCTCAGAGTTTATAAACCCAACATAAAACCATTCATCTTCTTGCCCAAATCAGCTCTTCCTTTCACAGGCACTGTCCTCTCCATGCCACCACTCTCTCCCCAATCGCATAAGGAGAAGATGGGCAGACCATCCCTGGTGCAGTAACTGTAGAGGTGTTCAATAAGTATTTGTTGAATAAATGAATAATGAATTTTCCAACAATACACCCTTGTAACTGGGCTGACCATGACACAGGTGTAAGTTTCAGTCTCTAAAAAGAGAGTGACTAAGAGTTTATCCCAAGATTGTAAACATCCCTCAAGGCAGACTCAGGATATATAGTACAGAATTACTGAACTCGTGGACTCTGCAGATGTAATACTGAAATTATCTAATGCCTGGTAAGACTTCTGCCAGCAGGAATCTGACGGCATCAACTCTGAAGGGTTGTAGATAATAATGCAATGGGTAATATTGTTTTTGCTTTTCTCATGAGAAACTGAAGCTCAAAGAACTTAAGGTCAGAGCTGGCACTCAAACCCAGCTGTGTTTACGGGACTCCAAGCTCAGTGTTCTTTCTCCTATAAGCAATGTCTCCGCTCAGAGATGACTTCTGTCAAGCCCAGTGCTAGGGTGCCATAGAACCACAGCAATGCTAATGCTTCCACAGCATGAAGGAGAAAAGGCCAAAGGTCACCATTTGCCCAAAGCCTTTTAGGGAGTTGTAAGAGAAGAAACACTCCTGAGTGTATGAGTTTTTCCCCATGCAGAACAATTCTCTAACACAGGTGAAGTGTCCCATGATTGAATTCAGTTCTGACACCATTTACCTGGAGTTCCAGTCAGATCCTACAGGTTAAGGGCTCAGTACCCCAGGACTGCCCCACTTCAGATGCTGTTTGCAAGTCCCAGGTTTTCATCTGTACCTCTGACCAACTGGCTGGAGACCAAGGTCTCCAACATCAGCGATAAAAGGGGCTCCCATTGACAGTTTCACAGCCTTTCCCAGATGGTTAAGAAAATGAGGACAAAAGAATATGAAGAAAAAAATAGAGGGGCTGCCTGTGGAGCTCTTCATAACTTCTCTCCTCTGACTATTCCTTTGCTATTTCTTTTGAAATTTTGAAGATGAAATTTCCTGTTTTGAAACTGATTTTTTTTTTCTTTCAGACTTCTTCCAAATAAGCTTTGACCAAAAATAAAGCATTTCTCTTTCCTAAGCATCTGCACATTGACCCTGCAGAAACTAGACAGTGATGGACACTTTTGTTTTAAGCCTTCATCCTATGTATATTTCACAAATCTTTAAAAGCCTTAATGACCTACCTGGTCTTTTTATTTTGACCAACTTCATTGTCAAAAGGATGTGAAGTGGCTTATAATAAATTCAGAGGTATCAGAGAGGCAAAATCTATTAACATGGAATAAAAGACACATGTAGTAAAGAGAACCAGTAACACAGAAACTCCTTTGCCAGCTACTTTGCTATTTGCTGTATACCCCAGAGAAATTCTTATATACATCTACAAAAAAACATGTCTACACCCTGGAGAAATTCTTGCACGTGTGTAAAAAAGAACATGTAAAAAGATGTTCATAGTACCATTGTTTGGAGAAAAATCAGAAATAACCTAAATGTTGCTTATTGAGACAAAAATAAAATATGGTAAATTCATATGAAGGATTACTCCGTGGCATCTGAAAGGAATGAACTAGATCAATATGCCTCAATGTGAGTAGGTCTCAAAAACATTACATGCAAAAAGCATAACTGTATGTACAGCATATCATTTATATAGAAGTTTAAACCACACAAAAATACTTTATAAATGCACACACTTGTGTGCAAAAGTATAGACAGTGAACTCCAAAATACACAATGAAGTCATCTTAGTGACTGGTCCTGGGGGACACTGAAGGAGAGTGGGCCTGGGGTGCTGGGAGGGGGACATTAGCTAAGTGGTAATGCTTTGTTTCTTTAAAAATAATTACCAAAAACAAAGACCATAAATTACTAACAGGTGTTAATTGTGAGAATTGGGAATATAGGTTCTTATATTCTTTGCATGTTTGTTTATCTTATAAAGGAAAGGCAGAGAAGTAAAGGGGAACATTTGTCAAAATACAAAGGTGTGAGCCATTGAAAAGTAGGAAACCTCGTTCTGAGCATCTGTGCCTCCTAGCAACCAAACAATCGATTAGCAAATGCAAAGGGTTAAACAGCTTCCAGTGCCCACCATGTCACCAGAGGAACAGACTTTCCCATGTGGTTCTGTTGAAGATGAATGGTTTTATGTTGGGTTTATAAACTCTGAGGTAGCATGGTGGTAAAAGAGTCCATATCCAAACCACTTCACAAATTCCCCCCCAGACTAGTCAAACCCACGTTCAGTGTTTTCTCATAATGATCTCTTTGGTGTCAGGTGACATTAATTTGCCACAAGGATCTTGAATGACATATGTACAAGGTCTTTGCCAGCAACGCTACCTAAAGTGCAAAGATGTTCTCCCCGTGCTGTAGGTATCTTGAATTAGCTCTCAGCAAGTCATCTGGACACACTGTAAAATTCTAATTCTGTACAGACAGTTCAACCTAAGGGGTTAGAGTGATGTCATACAAACAGGTGGCTTTTTTCTGCTCTGGCTTAATGTCAATCTGGAAGAATCTGGAGGAGCAAATGCCTAATATATCTTCAGTTCTCAACCACTTGCCTTCACACGTAGATGACATTGCATGTGGGACAGCCTCCCAAGGGTATACTCAGAATTACACACAGTTCCCACACCAGAAAGCACATCCTAATTAATCCCAGTGAGTGAAGTTAGTCTCAGAAAATCAATCACACTCACGTACATAGTTGTACGAATAGGAGTATAAATCATTCACAAGCAATAATTCAAATGTTGGTTATAATAAACTATTTGCGACATTCCTTTCCTCTGTGACAAAATTTTTTGATGCCATGGTTGAAACATCTGTCTTCAACCAAAGTTCCACACTATCTGTTGTTTTCACCAAGCCTTTAAGGGGCGTCTTATGTAGGCAATACTGGAGCATGGGTAGGGCAAAAGGTTGATGTCACCCTCCCTTCCTGTTTCAAAGGAGGGAAAAGTGTGTGAGAGAGACGGCACAGCTGCCATGCCCAGCTATGAGGACCTTGTTCCCGTGCTCAGGAGGTGATTTTAAGATGGCAGTACAGGAGAAAGAATGCCCAAGTAGTGGGGAAGGGAGCTGGCTCCAGCTGCAGCCCACCTCTAACTTTCTGAGTAACCCCAGGCCAGTCACCCTAGTGACCGCTGTGTCCTTCTCTGTAAACTGCCAGGGTCAAACCTGACAGTGGCCTCCAGCATTCCTCCCAGCTCCCCTACCCAGCATGCCAGGAAACCCAGTGGTGCTGGCAGGATGGGCTACCTAATTTGTGGGTCCCAGTACAAAATGAAAAGGTCAGGCTCCTTGTTCCAAAGTTATTAAGAATTTCAAGATATGACAGCCCTTGCAGGACCCTTCTGTGCTCAGGGTGCTCTGGGACTACACTGGTCTCAAGCCCAGGAAGCCAGCCCAGGTGTCAGCTTCCCAACATGGAACTGATCTGTCACTCAGGGGAAAGTGGGAGGGAACAGAGATTAGGCTGGCAGTGGCCAGAGACACAACAAAGGGCAAGTAATAAGAGCCCCACATGATGTGCTGTGAGGGAGAGGGCAGGGCTGCAGAGGGGCTTAACACAAAGATGCTCCTCTCCCGGGTCCCCTTTCCAGCTCTCAGCCAAGAAAGAACTGCCCCAGATTTCACAGCCTCCTTAACTTGGCTCTGAAACCCAGGCAAAGTCCATCCGGGGGTATCAGGTTGCACAAAAGCTTGTTTTGGGGACAGGCAGAAGACAACCCTGCTGGAGATGGTCCAGAAGCAGGTGGGTGCCGGTTGCTCCCTTCTGCTGACATCACCGCTGCTAGGGGTCAGCATGACAGACCTCCATTAAGGCCCCATCTCCCACCAAGAGTGCTCCCTATCAGAAGGATTGGCCTGGGTAATTTTCTGATATGTGGCCGGATGTTATCAGCAGACTAGTCAAACCCACGTTCAGTGTTTTCTCATAATGAGCTCTTTGGTGTTAGGTGACATTGAGCAATGAGTGTGGTGAAGAAACACCTCTGGGGAACCACTTCCAATTATGGAGAATGTGGCTTTCAAATCACTTGTTACTAGGCTTAAAGAAATCAGGGTGGCTTTGTGAGAGAGAGGGTATAGGGCCGAAAACTGGAGGATCACTGCATGGCCACAGAGAAGTCATTTGTCCTGCTGTGTTTCTGTTTTCCCACTGAAAAATGGCAAATACCTGCTTTGGGGGGACACCAGGGCCATACAGTGAGATAACAGATAAAATGGACATTTAAAAATAAAATCACTCTGCGACCATATGACCTGGGTATAACCTGGGTTTCTTGAGACACCAGAAGCTTCATGGAGCCAATCAAGTAGGTCATGATGAATACTAATAATCTTTAGAGCTAGCCCCCAAGTTAGAAACTGCTAAAATTCCAACCCCCCGCCAAGTCCCATGTGAGGTTCTATGTTAATCTGTAGACTCTAGAAAGGGAAACACACAAATTAGCCAAGTCACATCAAAATTTTGGAGAAGAAAAAAAAAAAAGAAAGAAAAGAAGTTTAAGAGATTTACCCCACCAATGTCTTAGTAATTTTCGTGCTCATTATCAGTAAGCTGTGTTTTTCTTGTAAAGGAACTACTTGGGCGTGCAGTGACTTGAGATAATTAAGAATGCATTTACATTTTATGGAGCCACGAATGCCCTCAGCATTCAAGGATTTTGCATTAGTTGCTCATGGTACTTTCCCGCAATCAGTGAATATTAAAATATTTAACCTGTGGTCCAACAGTAACCTCTGAAGACTACTAGGACTTGATTCGGCAATGTTAAGAAGTCCAAAGGGGGTTTGTCAACAGAGAAAAAAGATAGCGACCCTCCAAATTCCACTTCCATCAGTGTTGTTTTCTCAGTTTTAATCGCTTTAAGGATCTCATTAAAATTTCTCAGAACAGGAATTAGAAGGGCCACAGAGTAATTTAGGAAAGGATGGCTTTTAACACACTTTCCAAATGACAACTTAAAGAAAGGGACATTGCAAATGTCTCTCTGGAAAATGAGGATAAGAAAGTGGGAATTTGGCCAGCTGACCTTCTGAGGTCCTTTCCAACTCTGACCTTTATGTGATGTCAAAGCTTAGAATATGTGATTGCCCAGTGTCCTGATCCTCTGAAGTCACCTGGAACGTTCAGATTCAGACTCCCTTTAGCGCCATGGAATTGTGCCTGGAGCCCACCTGGGAAGAGAAGAGTCCTGCCACAGGTAGCTCCTAAAAGTTGTGTTTTCCAATGGCAGCAGATGAACCCCCCTTTGCAAATCTAGCCAGCCATCCTGCCAATGGACATATGACCTGGGGAATCAGATGGGCTGAATTGTAAGCATGTGTTACATTGCTACCCCCTCTTGTTTGGGCAAGTGCACATAAATAATTGAGCAAAATAAATTGCAGCCCAACACAGTCCACACAACATCAGGCAGTCAAAACCATCTGGGACTAGATCTGTGAAGAAGGGAGTATAAAAACAGAGTATTTAGGAGTCTGATCTGTCTGAGGTTCTAATTTTCAAAGTCAGAAGAGACGAGTCCCCTAGGAGACTGGACCCTGCTTAGAAAGACATCTGAACTAGGCAATAAAATAATATGAAAATACCAAAAAATAAAAATAAGGAAGAGAAATAGATATGTAACTTCATCACGGGACTCCTGTGGTATCTCGCAACACCATGCTTCATGAACCCCAAAGAAAGCAAAAAATCCAGCTAGTGTTATAAATCCTGGTCAGCTGAATTATTTCACATGTTGCAGCCTGACTTAAGTTATTCATCGCAGAGGCTAGCAGCTCCCTGATGCATCCTTCCGTGTCACTGGACAGGGTAAAAATAATAAATTGGCCATTGTGAGACACTCTGAGTTTCGTGGGGTTGAGCAGAGCATATTTTATATTCTTCTCTTGGAACTGCCTCTTGTTGGTAGTAAATGGTTGCTAGCGCTGCTGTTTCTCAATAGACAAGTCCGAGAAGTAAAGATAATTCAATTTTCATTCACTCCTAGGTCTCCTGCTACCCATGTTCTTCCTTGACACTGACAAGGCTGTACCTGTCTTCCTAGCCTGAGGCCTGAAGTAGCGCTTGTATGTTTGCCCCTTGCCAGAAAATTCCATGAGCCACTCTGAAGAGTCTCTAACCCAGTGCATCCAGTGAGCACAAATCGTCTAGTGGTCTTTTTAGTTGGTTTTTCATCCTTAGCTCATTTCCTCTGAAGAACAAAGATATCAAGGTGTTGATTCAGCAGCAGTTTCATTTGTCCTGAAAGACAACCTAGTTTGATTTCAATCTTTAAAGGTTTCCATTACAATGGGAAATAAAACAATGGCTTCATCCACTGTTAGACTGAAATTAGATGGGTACTCTCAGAGTGTTGGTGTGGCAAGTGCAATTCCTACAACCTCTTTGGAAAGCAAGAGAGCAAGTGATTAAGGACCACTAAAATGTCCCTACCTTTTTGAACCAATAACCTCATATATGGAAATTCATTCTTATGGAAATATCCAACAGTAAAAAGCATGTGGGGTACATGGGCATGTTCCTTCCTGTGGAAACAATAATATGTAATTGAGTAAACAAATTTTGATACAGCCAGCTATGTAGAAACATGGAACAATGTGTTCCCTATCATGTTAAAGGGTAAAAGCTTAGGGAATATATTCTATGACTGTAACTGTGAGAGAAAACATAGATCTATGTAGGGACAAAGATGATAAATGTGCAAAAAATGGGTGTTAGGGCAATGGGATTATGCATAGTTTTCCTACATTCAAATTTGTCTCAAAATGGCTTTTATATTTGTCAAAAAAAAAATCTTAAAGACACCCAGTATGCCTCTGTTAATGTTTGACACTTATCCCGAAACTGGGTCTGGATGACACAATCTGTTCCTATTTTTTGAATAAGATGGGTGAGGAAAGTTACCTTTTTCATTGTTTTTAAATGGCTGGGTATACGTCTTTAACTGCACTGTTGGCTTCTTTGTTGTGAATATGTTGCTTTCAAGCATTTTTATGATCCTTCACATGATTTACAGAAGTGGAGAGGTGTGCTTTGGTATTTCCATGGTCTTGCTCCTCCACCATCATGGGATTCTTAATTAAGTGAGTTTTTTAAAGCGCCATCATTCTCCATTTACAAAGGTAGATTGCAGAAACAAGAGCTGGGATTGTGACAAACTGTCAGCCAAGAATTCAAGCCACAACACACTACAAACCACTAAGATGCCACCCATCAAAGGCTGTCATTGGACAACATAAAATGTAAACCACATACCCCAAAATAGCAAATATTATGGGTGGCCGTGGCACCGGTAGTCAGGAAGACGAATAAATGCAATTAAGAAACCAGGCAAAGAAGTAAACATGCCATGTAGCTTATAAAAGGCCAGCCACATTGTGTTTATTTTAATATTGTTTAACAGTAACACCTAATAAAGAGAGCATCATGATTGTGTGAACTAAATTTTCAGTCATAATGAATGCTACAAACTTAACCTCCCAAGTTTAAATAGGCTACAACGTCTTGGGAAAAATGCAAGAAAAATTATTTGATAAAGGTGACGGTTTTTCACACCTGAAAATAATGTTTTTCTTCCAGCCTATCTTGATCAACAGTCGGCAGCAACACATTGCAGATATAATCTCAAGACCTTGTGGCATGTACTTGTCACTACATGCATAACTTACTATGGACAGAGGATCACGGAGATTTTGAACATAATTTCCCACACTACAGGAGATTAAATAGACCACATTGGAAGAAGGCAAGAAGAAGCTAGGTCTCTGGAGTACCAAAAAGTAAACTTCAGCCAGTTCTGGAAGCAGATAAACAGCAGGAAATATACTTTCTGATGGGCTACTTTCTCAATAGTTCCTGCTTTCTCAATAGTTCCTGCTTTCTAGAACTCTAGGGAAAGGATGAGTTAGTGAGTAAGAATGTAAGAGAAAAAGGGCCTTTCCCTGGAAAGATTTGGAGTGGAAGAAAATCAGTGTCTCCTCATTTATGTCTGACTTTCTCCTCTCCCTTTGGAATGCCCCTTTCTTGGAGAATCCTCTCCCTGAGAATACCTTGCTGATCACCCCCATCAGAACCTGCTCCTGAGACTGCATTCCTGACACCTGTAGTGAGGGGTTAAGTCAATTGCCCTACCTCTCAGTGTGTATGTAAATATCAAGCTTGCTTTCTCGGCTGTGTTTTCCAATGAAGAATTACCGGCCATCAACAAACAAATAGAGAAGACATTAGCGTCCAAAAGCACTTTCTCAGTATCCCAGAAACCATTCTACGCAGCATCCTACAGCATGACCTTGGACCAGCTGTGCCTAGCTTCCTTACTTGTGAAAACAAAAGAACAGCAGAACCTCACAGGATACTTGTGAAGATGAAATGAGTTCACCCTTGGAAAGCTGTAGAGCCTGACAGACACATTGTAAGTGCTTGCTATGTATTCATTATTGGTATTTGTATTAGTATTTGACATAAAAGCCTCTCTGAAACAAAGAAATCACATGAAATCATCATCAGTCAAAAAATATACATGAGTGAAAGGTATGGAGCTGGTTTATGATGCAGAGTGGCATAGTGGTTAAGAACACGGGTTTTCATATATACAATGGAATATTACTCAGCCATCAGAAAAGATGAATACCCAACTTTTACATCAACATGGATGGGACTGGAGGAGATTATGCTAAGTGAAAGAAGTCAAGCAGAGAAAGTCAATTATCATATGGTTTCACTTATTTGTGGAACATAAGGAATAACATGGAGGACATTAGGAGAAGGAAGGGAAAAATGGGGAGGGGGAATTGGAGGGAGAGATGAACCATGAGAGACTATGGACTCTGAGAAATAAACAGGGTTTTAGAGGGGAGGGGGGAGGGGGGATTGGTTAGCCCAATGATGGGTATTAAGGAGGTCACGTACTGCATGGAGCACTGGGTGTTATACGAAAACAATGGATTGTGGATCACCACATCAAAAACCAATGATGTATTGTATGGTGACTAACATAACATAATAAAATTAAAAAAAAAAAAAAAGAACACAGGTTTTCAAAGTCGACCACCTATACCCAAAACCTGGTATTGCCACATGGCCCCTATGTGACATAGACCTCAGATTTCTACACTGAAAAGTGGGAAACAATGTCTATTACACAGAGCTGCTGTGAAGATTAACCCAGCTAAGAATATAAGACACTGAACAGTGCTTGACATAAAAGAAACACCCAACAAATGAGAGCAGAGGAAAAAAAAAGAGTGCTCCTCAACCAAGATTTTACCTTCAGAAATTGTTTTAAGAAAAAATGAGTGTTTGTGAATCTTACTATTGGAGCTAGAGGACTACAAATAACCCTGAGATGTGAGCCAGTGAAGAAATTAGGTATCAGAGTCAGCCAGTCATAGATGCGGGAGCCAAATGGACTTCTCAACACCACAACCTCAAATAAGGCAGACTAGCTCTGCATTCCTTGGCCAAGCAGCACTGCAGGGCACTTCAAAGATGGAAATGAAAAGAAAAGCTAACAGAGGTTGAGTTTCACCAGCTCAACTACTTCTTCCAAACACAGTCCTCAGATAAATCTCTTCTTCTCAAGAGGAGGACTGGGTGAGTTTATGGTGTAAGGTTGGAAACTTTCCTTATTTTTTCCTCACGAAGAGAGGAGTGGAAAAGCCATGCCCTCTATGGGAACTTGCAGATAGATTATATAAGCTTCCCCCAACACTGTCCTCCCAAGTACGCTGATAAACACACCGTTAAGTATAAATACTGTGCATTTTCTTTGGATGGTCTGTCTTCAAGATGACCACCTACAATTCCTCCTCTCTCCCATGTACATGCCATTCCTCCATCTAGAGTTGATGAATCTCAGTATCTGATGATACTGAGGGAAGCTGGATCTGGGCCAGCTTTGACTGGTAGGATACATCAGAAGCAGTGCTGCTTGGACTCCCAGGCTAGGTTGTATGATATCTTGCAACTTCTGCCTTGTTCTCTTGGAATGCTTGCCCTGGAAGAAGCCTGATTTCATAAAAGTAAAAATCTAATTGCCCTGAAACCTCTGGGCTATGAGGAAATCCAAGGTAGCTACGTGGAGAGAGAGATGCCCAGCCAGCCTCCAGCTGTTCGATCCATCCGAACTGACACATGGGAATGAAGAATCCATCTTAGACAACCTACTCAGCCAGTTCTTCAGATGATCCAGCCCCAGCTGCAAACATATGAGAAATTCCAAGTGAAGACCACCCAGCCAAGCCCTTTCAACTTATAGAACTATGGGAGATCATGAGTAATAATGGATGATTTCAAGAAACTAAGTTTTAGGATGCTAGTTATGCAGCAATTGATAACCAAATACTCCCTTACATGACTGTACCAAATTTCTCACTGAACCTGCTGTTTTTTGTTTTGTTTTGTTTTTGGATCTCACTCAAATGGCACTTGAACAACTGAGACTAATTTTTATTTATTCAAGGGACTTTAACATTAAAGATAAGTGATGCTTGGTTTTTGCTTTGGTGTTTTCTGAACAAAACAGCAAAATTCTCCTTCTGCAATCTTCACAAAAGATTGGTCCTTAATCCTCAATTAAAATCCTTTAGAAAAAGAAATGAAATCGGGTTCCTTCTACAAGGCTAAATGTCACATCTCTAATGCAAATAATAGATTTGAGAACAAAGAAAACGAATATTTACCATGAAACTAATTTTCTATCATTTGATGCCAATTAAGATTATAATTGCTGGGGCGCCTGGGTGGCTCAGTTGGTTAAGCGACTGCCTTTGGCTCAGGTCATGATCCTGGAGTCCCGGGATCGAGTCCCGCATCGGGCTCCCTGCTCGGCAGGGAGTCTGCTTCTCCCTCTGACCCTCCCCCCTCTCATGTGCTCTCTCTCTCTCATCCTCTCTGTCTCAAATAAATAAATAAAATCTTTAAAAAAAAAAAAAAGATTATAATTGCTTTCCTCAGTATCACCAGATCGTTCACAGTTTCAGGAAGTAGGAGTATATTTGGTTACATTTATCTAACTTGTGTAAACTCTTCTGTGATTTGTTATTTCCAAAAGAAAATGGAATTTGAAACCAGAAACACTTCTGATGTAATTTTCTGTAGACTAGACTTTAAAATCAGATAAATTAGTTAAGCTAGTCATGTAAATGAGTCTCTGCTCACAAGCTTGATATTCAAAAGAACTTGGAAAGCTAATGAAAAATACAACCAGGTAGTAATTTATTCAGTTTTCCTTGCCTCTGAAAATCCCATTTATAGATTTGATGGAATTATTTTGTTTTGTGAAATGCATTCTCTTAATAAATGGCTATGATGTGGATTTATATAGAGAAGGACATCAGATGTTTTCCTGCTAGGGTTATTTTTCTAAAGGTTGAAGATATTCTGTCTGCAAGACTGTACTTATTTCCCTGACCTAGGAAACCAGGGTACCTGGGACTTGCAATCTTTCATCTCCTTGCTCAGGGTTAGCCTCTTTACTTCTCTGAGCTTCTGTTTACCCTCTTGGACCAAAAGAAAAAAAAAATGATGTGTAGGATTTAGGAATTAGGCACATGAACTCATTCATGTAAAAGTGACCAGCTTGAATTCTGACTTTTACAGCAAATGATATATATACATAAGAACACATAAAAAGAAGAACTTCAATTCCTGAAAGCCCAGGCCACTTGGTTGAGCACTCTAAATACCACTGGAAGCAGCTTATGTTAACTCTTATGGACAATAAGTAAACTGCCATATTGGTGTAACTTCTACTCAAGAGAATCTTGCCAGGATCAGATCTGTGTTCAGAGCTGATGTTGGTGTTTCTGTTCCAGAATGCATTTCTGCTGTTTTAAACAACTCTACCCTCAATCCTACCATTCTAGACCATCTCAATCCACTATCCAACCAAACATAGAAGGCAGGGTAGCCCTGTCTGAGTCACGGTAGCTGATAAAGTGACTAGGACAAGTGTATGAGAGCTTCCTCACTTTGGGCCTTATAAATGGAAAATGTCTTTTATTATTATTATTATTATTTTGCATTGCACTCTGGGCATGTTACTGAGTTTTGGGATAAAAGGTATTGAGCACTGCTGTAGCAACGGACATATCAGACTTTGGTGAGGATCCATGAGTTACTGTCATTGGTCCTGAAGAACTGTAGTTGATTGGTTTTCCTAGCCCTCAAACATTTAGGACTGCTTTCAGACCTCTCCCAAGAATTCAGAACCACAGGAAGGATAAGGTGATGAGGCAGGGAGGTGGGAAGCACATCAAGGAGGAAATATAGACAGGAATGTTGAAGAGGTAGCTCTAAGAGATTGATCTCCAAAGATACCAAAAGAAATGCTTTTATTTTGACATATGTTTGAATTATCACTGTTACCAAAAATAGTACCTAGTCACAGACTGAGAGAATTGAATTTGAATTTTAAAAATTGGTGTTCTGAGCGAGTCTAAATCCAACAAATACTGACATGAACACATAAGTTCCTGCAGGAAAGTAAACATGACCCAAGCCAGGTAGACATGATATTGATGGTAGGGGCAGCCCAAAGTGATCATAGTTTTCTTTGCTTTTATTCTCTACACTGATGGAAAATTTGTGATTTTTTTAAATCCAATAACAAAATCAATAGAACTTTGACTTAAATCTCACAATTTAAATGGCCAATTTATATACTTTTGAAAATACAATCCTATTTTCTACAGTTATCCTTTTTTCTTGTTATGGAAAGTTACAAGGGGACATATCTCAACATTTCTCCAATGCCTTGTGAATGTTGTCATCTCTAATGATTTTTCTCTAATTTCTCTGAGGAGCCCCCATAACATCTAGGCTTTACCTTATATTGCCTTTAAGCAAATGGAACTCAGAAGGCAAAACAAAATATAGAGTCGTCAGAAGTTTGAAATCTTAAAAAAGCTTGTGGTGGATAATTTACGTGGAAGCTATTTTGACTGTCACTGAAAATAACAGTTGAGTCCCATGCTGACATGGGTAGTTCCATAAGCCCTTGGCGATTGTGGATTTAACATGCATGGCTTTGAGTGTTCTTAAATGATCCTGAAAGCCCATAACATGTAGTAATTTGTAATTTTGCTGAGGCATGAATCTGAGCTGCCCACACTGGGAGGCAGGTGTGAGTCATTTAACTAGCTACCATGACTTTATCCTCCATTTCTTTTCTTGTAGGAGTTTTATGGTTTGGGAGATTTGCGAAGGTCTCAGGGACTCCTTCATAAACACTCTCATATCTAATATAATGTTTAAAAAAATAGTAAAGGGGTAAAGGGGACAAATACATAGACACTGTTGAAGGAATAGGATTCTAGGCTATAACCCTGAAATGTTGTGAAATCTCAATGAATACTTATTTTATTGATTTCTTAGTAACTGGAATAATGTATGTTAAGCATTTGCCACACTGTCTGACACATGGTGGAGTGTTCTTTATGTGTTCCTTGCTTCGCTTCATGTAGGTCACTGAAACATTTAGATGGTAGCTTCTACTTATGGAGAACTTCTTTTAAATTAGATAAAGGAAGAAAATAGCAGAGGCTAGCACTGCTTTTTTTTTTTTTTTTCAGGATTTGAACAATGTTAGTGCAAAATCTGCTTAAGCTAAGGGGTCTCTCTTATAAAGCCCACACTTCAGTTAGCAGTCTATATTTATGTGCAGCGACAGAAGCATTGTTTATACATTCTCTTAATCTGCAGCCTCACAGTGTGACAGGATTAGGAATCTGGGCCCATATGCAGATGTTAGAGTGTGTGGCAAAATTGAGACACTTCAATAAATTTGCTTTTGAAGATTAGAAATGGGGGCTTGATACACCCATTTGGCTTTTCTCGGTGTCTGAACACAGAACCTCAGTAATCCTTCTGATGGAAATCTCATTAACGTGTGTTTCAGATCACATTATATTTATACACATGTCATGTCTGCTTAAAAATCAAATAAGGCTTGTTTTTCATTAAGATGGTCTTTTTTAAATGAGTGAATATTTCAACAGATGACACCAAAATAACTTCTCTCAGATTTGGTAATTTACATGTTTTGTAGATATTCAAAAGAAAGATGATCCAAAGTGCAGCCATCATTGTTCCAAAGCTCAGAAAGCTGAGTGTCATTTGATGCATTCTTGTAACAGATTGTTATAATGAGAGGAACCTAATATTTTTATATCTGTTTGGACATTTTTGGGGGGATAGAGTATTTTTAATAACATCTTCCCCCCACCTGGGTTTCTTAAGTACTTCACTCTCATAGGAGTGACAAAAAACAGAAATCAACCAATTGTTTGGTCATCAAAAACATGAATATGGTAATTCACGCCAAAAGGAATACTGAGCTACCTTCCCTTCAATCAAAATAATGAGAAAGCGGCTATACATTTGCATGAGAATAGAAACTTAGGGGGGCATTACAGTTCTCCAGTTGTAATCTGCTCTTCCATCACCACCCCCCCCCCTTAACTGCCTAAGGTTTGTAAACTGCTTCAGCAACCATCAGCCAAGAAATGTACATGTCATCTGCAAATCACAGATCTTGACTCGAGTGATTGCACAGGGAAAAGTGCTGAAGGGTTCATAGTGGCCAGGACAAGACTTAAAAGTGATGTGAAATAGGGAGCAAAGAGGGCTGCAATTGCCTTGGAGCCTCAAATAGACTGAGCTTCAATGCCATAGAAAAAATCACCAGCTTCTCCATCATTTCTTTAAAGGTCAAAATTTTTGTAGGTGGACTGGGAGAGCAGCGGATTGCAGATGCGTTTAACAGCAGGATATTTTCCGCTGCCATGACCAGTTAAGGAAGATTTTCAAAAACACATCTGCTGGTAAACAGTTTGGCCCTACTCTGGGTCATCTGCCTTCTCTGGTCTCCTTGCTGCATGGATTCTTACCCGGGTAGAGTCCCAAACCTCACATCAGTCAAAGCTAGGCTTTCAGTACAGTCCATTACATTTTTTAGAGAGGTACCTCAGTGGCTTTCAGGGAGGTTTTATGAGGTGGGGCTGCCTCTTCCCAAATGCACAAAGCACACACATGAGGCATACAGGCACAGAGCATGGACTCAGCACCATTTCCTCTTCATGCTGCTGCTCAGCAGGTGGGCACCCATGCCCACCCCTCACTGCCAACCATCCAGTGTGAGCCAACCAAACTCAGCTGCTCCATCCATGGAGCTCCCCAAAGGAACCTGAGGGGGCCAGCTGTTTGGGGGCCACTTATGGAGGTCAGCCAATGCTCTACCATGTTCCACTCAACTGTTGGCTACTATAAACCAAGAAGCCATTTGGCAAACTCAACCTAAGCCCACAGTTGGAATCAGACTGAGTGGTGGGAAATCTTTCATGTCTGTCTGTATTTGCACCCTGGTCTCCTGGGGTGCTATATCAACAACAATAAAGGCCCAGGAACTCCTTCAAGGAAATGGGAATGATACCCGTCTCACAGGTTCCCCATGGAGAACACATCTCCAGGAGGGAATGTTGGAAGGTAAGGGCCCAGTGCAGCTGAATTCCCCAAGTTTTTCCCCTGAGCCAAAAACATGTTGGAAACCACAAACTTGCTCTGTCCCAAATACCTTGGGTTGGAATGAGATCCCAGGACTGGTTAGAAATGACACCTTATCTGACCCTCCTGCCTGCAGCGACACGTGGATGAATATGGCCGTAAGTGGTACCCTGGGAAGAAGGTGTGTGGTAAAATCTTCCTGTTTACAATTCTTAGAGATACTGTTCATAGTATTCATGCAGCCACACATTCAGGTTGGGATGGCAAAGTATTTAGTGTGACCTCTCTGGGCACGAGCTCCCTGGCAATGGCGCAGGGTCTCACATGTTCCAAAAGGATGTTATCAGGCCAGGGAGGCTTAAGGTCATAATTCCTTCCCCTTAGAAGGGGCATAAGATGTCCACCCTCCAACACTTCCCACTACCTACTTTTCCTTTTGGCAAAGAAATAAGAGAAATTAACACTAACCCCTTTTATAGGTTCCTTATGTGATCCTTTACAAAGTTACCCCAAGGAGAAGAGTAGTGACTAAGAAGGAGACACAGGTAGTCGTATACCCTTAGTCAGGTTACTTCAGCTCTCCATGCTTCAGTCCCTCACCTAAATGGGAGGAATAACAGAATGTCCCCACAGGGATGTTGCGGGAATTAAATGAAGGTATTATGAAAAGTGCTTAGAATAGTGCCTGGCATGGAGTAAGTTTCAGTAAAGAGTTCAATTTGAAAGATTGCTGTTGTTGTTATTGTTATTTTTCCAACATTTTATCCGCCACCCTTCCCCGTAGCCTGGCATGAGTAAAGATTATGGCCGGGAGGAGAGGGGGAATGGCAGGAGGCTTCCAGGTTTTGCACTGGGAGCAGATCAACAAAGAATCCCATGGGCTTCCTTCATGTGCAAGGGTTGCTGTAGCTCCTGCTTTAGCTTTTCAACTCCCATAAGCCACCTCCTCTTTTCACATGCATCCAGATCTTTCTTAGGGACAAAAAAGGATCGCTTCAGGAGCTTTCAGATGTCCATGCAGACATGAGAACAAATAAAGCCAGAGCAGGCCGATGCAAGATCTAACTGGGCCAGAGAAGACAAGGTGGCAAACCAGCGCTCAGGGTCCCAGGGTTTTAGCTCACACCAGGAACTGTGATCTTGTGAATGAGAACATAATAAAGGGGAAGGGGGTACTCAGTTTGGAATCACTAATCCACTCATGCCGCTTTCTTAGCCCTTAATCATTAAGGGATCCAAGCAAAAATGCTTTCAGCCATCCTGTGAGATGCCGAGTGGCCCGCTGCTTTTACCAGGCCGGCCTCTGCCTCCTGCTTTAAAAATGCCCAGAGCCCAAATCTGGGAGGAAAGCAAGTGGTAGTTTATGCTAAACTGCTAAAGCCATTTGAAAGCAAATGCATATAATAGAAAGAATTTAAGCAGCTGGTGGATGTCATTACATTCACTTCTCAAGGAGGCCTGTCTTCTGGTGACACCAATCAAAGAACTGGGTCATCTCTCTACAGTAATTTTCTTGGAGGCCATGAAATTCTTGCATTGATTTTATCCCCCTTTGGCTGAACATGCACTGAGAACAGCCAAGCTGGTGAGGACTCAGGCAGCCCACGGGGCTGTCATCAACTCCATCTGAAGGGTTTATATCCTTAATGGGATCAGAGGTCTTATCGGTGATTCTTCGTAAGTGCAACAGAGAAACTATCTTTCTCTCACCACTGATTCCACACCTGACAATTCCCCTATTTATCAGTTAACAATTATTGTCGGAAAGGAAGTCAATTACAAAGAGGAATTTATGAAGTTCTTAGCAACTAAGAAGCAACTTGATGGAATCTACCCATACTGTTCAGAAAACTGAAATGCGAACTGTCTGAAGACAGGACTGACTTCACATCTATTAGCACCACATCATAATACAAATCATTAGGACATTAATTCTTGTGTTTCTGTATATACCCACCAAGTTACAATTATGAACAGGAGGAAATAAAAGCAAACAGCTACTGTACAAGGTGGCACGAATCGTGGCCGCCCATCTTCTCTGTGCATCCTTCCCAACACCCAGGAAGAGTTGGCTATGCTCTCCTCACTCTCCTCAAGTCTGTGATAGGGCTCAGAACTTATTTTGGTGTTATTTATCTCTTTACTGTGACACTCACCCTTCAGCCATAGAAAGGAGGGAACTATTTTTAATAGTCCTTTGTGAGGGATGTCTGATGTCCCCTATCTGTCCCTCATTCTGGACATTGCACAACCCAGTGGAGCCTAACAGCATCTTGCCTCAGAGGCTACACTGCTTTCTGTCCTCGATTTCCCTGCCACCAGAGACTAGGACACTGGCTGGAAACCACTCAGCCATTCCAGGACAAGCTGGAGAAGTCAATACTCCCTGGGGGCAACTCTTGACCAATGGTGTGAGGGCCAATGAATGATGCAGCTCACTAACAGTTTTAAGGCACACACATGAAGTTTCCTAGGCTGAGAGGGAGGAGCCCCAGTCTCCCAGAGTGGTACTCAGTTCAATAGCACACCCTGGACTGGTCTTCCTTCCATGTTTCAGTCTTCTCAGTTCCTCACTTTGTCTCTGGCACTATGGCTCTAAAACAAAAACACCTGCATACATGCCTTTGTCACAGGATCTACTCTTTGGGGAAACTCAGGCAGAGTCCAGGCCATGATGTGACCTAATCCGTCGATAACATCTATTTAAACGAGTACTTTGACTTGCTTCAGGATTGATCATGAGGAGAAATAAAATGAAAGAATGTAATGCTTTAGTCTATATCCTCATAAAATATAGGGAATATGTAAAGGATTACCATAATTAAGAGTATAAAATTAACCATTCCACAAAATTTTAACTGTCCTTTAGTAATTTATATTCTTCTTTTGGATTGCTACAAAAATCAGGCCAATGAAACATGTTTTCCTAAGTACTTATCAGTAATAAATGAATAGCTATTTCCCAAGACGCAATGGACTTAAATTGTTACTTTATCCCATGAGACAGAAATAGCTTCATCCAGGCTAAAGTAAAAGCCACATTGACTTTTCTAGGTTTTTCTACATGTCTAGCTCCCCTTTCATGATATTCATCACATTTGAGATTATTTGCTTATTACCTGTCTATTCCACTAGACCGCAGCTCTCTGATGGTGAGAGCTGTCTGTTTCATTTAAAAGCCTATCCTTAGCCTTTGGCTTTGCATTTGGCACACAGTGGGTCCTCAATGAATGTTTATTGAATTTAACTGTACAAAATATAAAATGCCTGAGAAAATCCATACCCCTCACATGAGGACTCAGAGACCATCCCATACAGTATCAGTCATTTGGTTCATGTTACTTAAGGAAAGCTCTGGCTGAATCTGTCCACAAGCCCCTTCTACAGTGGAGACTTAGCAAAGGTTCTGACAAGAACAAAGGAACCTGATTTTCTTTACATCTAATAGGACTTCCTTCTCTCTAGCAAAGTCACTCAGTCTCTCTTTACCACTAGTAAAATTAAAATAATATTAAATCTTGGGTTCCTGAGGTTGAAGAGCAAAACTGGTCAAGCAGCCAATGGACCTAACTGGATCGTATAGCTGAGAGTTTGTTGCCACTTGGATTTCAAAAACCTTAAGACTAAGATATTTGTCAATAATCTTTAATGGAATTTAAACTACTATCCAAAAGTTGTTTGTGTTCAGATAAAATTTTTCCTGCAACATTGTCTGTACAGTCAGTCTGCCTTTCATGGAAAAAGAGAACAAGTGAAACCTTCTTATAAAAACTCTTTTTCTCCTCCTCTTTCTTCTCCAAAGTAACTCCCTTCATCTTTAAAACTCATATAACACATATCCTACCTCGGTCATGTAATCACACTAGGCTCCGTTAGCTCTTTTCATGTTCACTACATCTTCTCTTTCTTGTGCTGGGAAATCACTTCTAAAACCACCATTTTAAGAATACCATGCTAACTAAACTGGATTATTAGTCTCAGAGTTGTACATGGTAGAGGAAGTGACACACGTCCAAAGACTCCAGCTTTAGTCTTTGCTCTCTCGTTAACTGGCTCCATGGCCTTGGGCAGGTAATACACATTTTGAGCTTGACTTTGCTCTACGGCAAAATAGGAGGAAAGGGGATTAATTTCTAGCATACTCTGCAGCTTTAACATCTGAATATTTTCAGAGGAGTCTTGGTAGATGTTTTGTTTCGTAAATCGTACTGTGTCTGTCAGGTATTAATTGGTATGTATAGTTTGGTGACACTAGTGACTGTCTTCATCATAAATGATCAGTATTTTGGAAGTCAGTGTACTTTCAGCAAGTTGATGGCTTTACCCCCTTCAATTTCAAGTAGCAGGTGTTCTGAATTGGTGCTGCTCTGTCTAAAAAGAATATCTAGCTGAAGTCTGAAACCTGCAAGGGTCTAGACTCTCCTCTCTTTGCAGAGCCAGAGGTGACTTGCAGAGGGCTCAGTTCATAGCTTGTACTCACTTTCCCTCTTAGCCCTTTCCCCTGCCTTTTTAACTGCCAAAGTCAGCGAGCAATAGAAACAAAAATCTTATCTTTATCTCTATACTAGAACTGCACTGTACCCATTAATGATAGCTTGTAAAAGTTACTAACAAGATAAGGGCAAAGGGATGCTTGTGCCATCATCCGTGAGTCATGGAATATATTTTGAAAGTTCAGAGAAGAGGTAAAAGTTAGAATAAAGGGGATGAAATAAATCCTCCAACTAGTAATGACATGTCACTAAATCCCAATATGCATCTTAGAAATGACCACGTGATTAAAGATAAGAATATGTGTCGTATTGTAAATGGACCATGCCAAATCATATAATCATCTCACTTTTTTCCCTAAATAATGACCATAACATAGGAAGGAATCTATGTTGTGATTCTGCAAATTGTCCAGAAGATGGAGATACTGAGGCCACAATATTTCAGTCTCAGGAATTCAGAAAGAAGTTAATTAGATATTTGGGGGCACTTCCTCTCATGAGGGAACCATGATTTGCTTTTTATTTAAATATTCATTTTAAAGAAATTCAAAGCTGTTCATCAGAAACCAAGATTTTTAAAATATTCACTTGATAGTTATAAAAGAATAATAATTTGAATAATCTTTCCTCCTTAAAGACATACAGTTGATCCTTTAGGGTAGATGCGTGGGTCCATTTGTCGCCAAATTAAGCTCCAGGGCATTACATCCTGACCTAAGTGCCATTAATAAGAGTATGTACTCAATTAATCAATTAACTTTAATATTAATGTATATCAATTATTAATTGATGTGTTGTTATTAATTATTAACATATTAATTAATAATGTGTTGTCTAAGAAGTGAAAAACTTCACAAATGACTCAAAAACCAAACAGATCAAAAGGCAGACATTTTCTAGAATTGCATTGAATACTATAGAAATGATTCATTTCAAGAATGCATTGTCCATCTGATGGGTGATCAAATCAATCCATTTTTTTTTACATTACAGCAATTCTAAATCATCTGAGATATAAATCCCTATACCATTAAAAAGTTATTCTGGTATATTTCACTAAACCTTATCTGTTCTTTTCCAATATAAATGATAAACACTCTTTAAAAGTTATTTTTATGGAATATGTCAGACACAAATGATGTAAAAGGAAACAACAAATTCTTTAGTACATGCCACTAGGCTTAAAAAATAATACGTCACAACTCCGATTGAAGAACCTCTGTGTACCCTTCTTCCTTCCAATCCCCTCCTTCTCCATACCATCAAACACTCATCCTGTGCATGTTTTTATACCCTTACTACATGTGAATGTATCCCTAAAATATATACTGCTGTTTCATGTGTTCCAAATCTTTATAAAAATGGCATCACACTCTAACTATGTGTCACCAACTTACTTTTATTAGTTTAATATTATGTGTTTGAGATTTATTCATACTGATCTATGTCATTTTTGTTTATTCATTTAAGCTGCTGGATAGTATAAATTTATTAATTCTTTCTGTGAATATTAAGATTTGTTCTAATTTTCACTCTTACAAGCAATGCTACAGTGAACATTCCTCTTCATGTGACTTTTGTAAGAGTTTCTCTAGGGTATACACCTAGGAAGAGAATATCTAGAACACTGAGTTGGTATATTCAACTTTATTAGTATTACCAAATTGCCCTCCGAAGTGTAAATTGCCCTGATTTATACTCCCACCAGCAGTGTATAGTTCCCACTGCCCCACCTTCTCTCATCACTTGGTAGGGCCAACATTTACATATTTGCCACTCTGGTAAATGTGAAGTGACATTTTACTGGTTATTAATTTGCATCTATCTCTCCAACTCTTATTTTTATGAGAATACAGATCCAAGCATAAGATATTCTGAAAGTTTTGTCTCCATCATCCCACTCCTCACCTATCATTCTGCTGGGAAACTCTGAGAACTTATCTATCAGGGGACACGTCTGATGTTTCCTTCCATGTGGAGGTGTGACAGTTATGACCTCTCCTCCTCAGTGTTAAGTCAGAAACTGTGAAGGGTCTGAGACTTTACCCTACTTAGAAGCTAACAAGTTAGAATGCCATAGTTTTATATACATAAACTGACAGAAGACACAAGACCCCTGGGTCAGAGAAACAGACCATTTATTACTCACAGCATGACTCCTGTCTGACAGAATTACTCGGTAAGTCACATACACAAGACGGTACACTAAACTGCCCACTATCGCCTCTTGTTCCTTCATACTTAGGATAAATTTCAACCTCATGACCAGTAGCACAATCTTTATTTGCTTTTCGAGACAACTGGGAGAAATACACCATGGTGGATTTGCCCCTTTTTATTTCTATGAGAGCCACGCATACCAACAGAGAAATTTTTTGGTATAGTATTTTTAGTCCCTTGTTTTTAGTTTAGCCAATGACAAGCTCACCATTGTGGCACATTCCAGCTAAACACAGTTTGATTTACTTTGGAATACCAATTCTGTCATTTTATACCTAGTTGGCTTTTGGCAAGTTTCTTAATTTCTCTGAGATTCAATGACTCCATTTGTAAAATAGTAGTAATAGTGCGTGTATCAAAGAGTTGACAGGCTTGGATGAGCTAGTGCAAGTCAAGCACCTGATACATAATACACATCTTGGTGTTAACAGCTAGTATTATTCTACAAGTCAACGTCCTTTGGTAGAAAGTCATTCCTTTGCCTGAATTTAGCAACAACCTTTGTCCTGGTATTATTCCATAATTATTGCTCCCAGAGATATTTCAGATTTGGCAGATAATAGCCACTGCCAATATTGAGTATCTATACAGTAGTGTTTTTTTTCAAGGTAGAAATTATGCTACCCATTTTACAGATGAGGATATAAAGCAAGAGAGGTTAGGAAACTTGCCTACAGTCATATAGGCCAGTAAATGTCAGATCCAGGGTTTGAATCCATGTCTGTTTACCTCTTAATCCTGGGCTCTTGTTTATTTATCAACAAAAAGTAGGATGTATGCATTCTAACAAAGGATCCAGATACTAGAGTTCTTGACTCATTTTGCTTAGCCATGAATATGAATGTAACAGTAAATACCATATCACAGGTTTGGGGTAGAAGTTGTGCCAAATTCTTTTGTGATCTTCATTACCAAAGACATCTATCTCTACCAAACATACACAAAGTGTTCATAGGTTGGTAATTAGCAAAGCCTCTTAAGAAAATGAAATAGCCAAAAATCAGGAATGTTTTTCAGATATTTCCTTTTATCCCACTTAGCCGAAAGTATTTTGGAAGCCTAGCAACAATTTTAAAGAAGATTCTCTGACACAGAAAACAATCCCAGGCCAGAGACACTTGAACTTGGGCACTTTACAACCAACTTACTTTATACTTTTCATGCTTTATGATCCTTCTGCTAAGCAGTAAAATGAGTCAGAGCTATACAGGAGTATCATAATTTTTAGTGTTTTCAAAATCAAATGGAAGGCTTTACCTGATCTGAGCAATTCTTTAACTATGTTAACACAGAAATACAGCATCAACAGAGGTGGCTTAGATATAAAGAAGCATACTTAGGATTGAATGGCATGTTTAACTTCTGTCTTTATATAATCTAAAGACTTATCTGAAGTTATACAATAAGAAAAATCAATGTTTAAACTCTAAAGGACTATTACATTTAGAAATCTACCCCCCAAAGTCCTTCATTTTCCACTGGGTCACTACTTTAATATGTGATTAAAGCACTGTAATACCATAAGTGATCATGTGAGATTTCCTGTGGGATTAGTCACCAACACTTAGCTTTCTGTCCTTTGTTTCTAGGTTGAGCAGAATCTTGCAGTATCACCCCATCTCTGTCTGTCTGTCTGCTCCTCCAACTGGCATTTAAAGTTAATTTCAAAATAAATAATTCTAAGAACCTATCTGGGTTATCACCCATTCTATACTTTTTCTTCTTTCCAAAAAATCATCTTTCTCTTTACTGCTCAGATTGTTTTCCCAGGAAATTCCAAACAAATGCTTAGAAATAGAAGCTCCCTGAGAACAGCACACTCAGTCAAAAACCAGCCTGGAATACCTATGAATCCAGTAGAAGGCAACCCATTTCCCTAGCTATTTAAGGTATGGATGAAGACTAAAGTAATTATTCTTTTTCACTTTAGGCAGACTCTTGGATTTAACTTTTAATTACTTCCTAGGAATGACTATCTCTACCCAATTCACTTAAGCAGATGTAACTACAACCGCAAAAACACTGTTGACTGGTGTCCTCCAGAGACCTGTTCATTACCTGTCATTAAATGTTTTAAAAGTTTGCATAATTGATCCAGCCAATAAGTCATCATTGATTTATGGGGTTCTGTGCTGAAGAGTTGCTCTTTAAAAATTCATAACACTGCTATGTGTCTTTACAATCCATTAGCTGTTTACGTACCCACAGTCTTAGCATTGATTGACCTTGGACTGAGATTCTCATGGACTTCTTTTTTTTTTTTTGCAAGTCCTCAGTATAGAAAAGCAATACTTCAGCCTTCTCCCTTGACAGCTATACTTTGATTTTTTTTCTCCATCAAAATAGAAACTTTACTTGAAATGATGAATAAATAAAGGATATTCCATAAACAGCTCTTCACTATTATTTAAGCTTATGGGTTGCATTGTGTGAATCTCCTTTCCCCATCATCAAATTGAAGTGTGTAAATGTTCTAAAAGGCTTTGAAAGTTTTATGATGATTTCAGGGGATGGAGGAGTAATAGCTGAAGAGTGAAGCTATTAGTTTTAATATTTATATTGAGTGCTCTGAAACATTAATGTGACAAGATGTAAGATCAGTGCAGTGGGATATATTTACTTCACAACCACTGCCACGTGACAAAAAAAGGGTGTGTGCGTGTATATGTGTGTGTATGTGTGTGTGTGTGTGCGTGTTTATTTTCTAAAACTTAGAGGACAAGGTTCAGATGTTGTTTCAGGTTATTATTTTTAAATCTTTCCACAAGATTTAAAGTTCCAATTGACAAATACATTAGCTTTCTTGAACTTGAGCTATTTTTAGGAAGCAGGAACGGACTGCCACACTAAAGCTGCACACACCTTGACACATAGGTTTGTTAATTTGTGTGGGTCTGTGTTCAAATGGTCCTCCCACTCTGTCAGGGTGAATACCATCCACGAGATGGGTAACAGTTTGTCCTGCCTTCACTCCCAACTGTGTCTTGGGGAAATAGGAAGAATGATGACTACTAATCTGGATTGAGAAAATCTTCATAACGAGAGCTGCTCTTAGTGACTTCATATGGAGAAGAAATGAGGCAAGGAATTTCTGAGCTCTGGATTCCGACAGTTCTGGTTTCAGTCTCAGCCCCACCCTGACAGGATAAGCTGTGTGACCTTGTGCATGTGCCTTTACAATTTTAAGCTTCATTATTGATTTTTAAAATGAGCATGATAGTTTTAACAACTCACAAACTTCTTGTAATGTTTAATGCAATAATCCCTATAAGGACCTGACACAATAAGTATTCTCTATTATTACCACAATCAAATGAGCAAATGTTTTAGAGGGCCTGTAGTGTGCAAGGCACTGAATTTGCACCAGTTACTGGATTTTTACAGTATATGGTTATCGTTCTCAAGGTATTAACAATCTATTGAGAAAACAAAAACACCTGCCCACTCAAATCAAAACAAGGGCAGAGATGTTGTTTCGGAACTGGAAAAGACCTAAAAGACTGGAGTTTAAGTCCCAGCTCTGCCAGGAGCTGCCTCACAACACTAAGCTTGTGACTTAATCTCTTTGGGACTCGATTTCCCTACATGCAATACTTTACCTCACATAGTTGCAATGAAGATATGTTAATATATATATTGTTTTATATATATGTAATATATATATAATGTTTATATATATTTATATGTTATATATTATATATTAATATATATATAATAATGTTAATAATGCTTGTGGTAACAACCCGGTTAAAAAATGGGTAGAAGACATGAACAGACATTTCGCCAAAGAAGACATACAGATAACCAATAGACACATGAAAAGATGCTCAACATCACTCATCATCAGGAAAATGCAAATCAAAACTACAATGAGATATCACCTCACTCCTGTCAGAATGGCTAAAATCAAAAACAAGAAAAAACAACAAGTGTTGGCGAGGATGTGGAGAAAAAAGGACCCTCCTGCACTGTTGGTGGAAATGCAAACTGGTGCAGCCACTGCGGAAAACATTATGGAGGTCCTCAAAAAATTAAAAATAGAAAAAATAATTAAAATGAAATTACCTATGATCTAGTCATTTCACTACTGCGTATTTACCCAAAGACTATAAAAACACTCATTCAAAAAGATACATGCACCCCTATGTTTATTGCAGCATTATTCACAATAGCCAAATTATGGAAGCAGCCCAAGTGTCCAATGACAGGTGAATAGATGAAGAAGAGGTGGTATATGTACAACGGAATATTACTCAGCCTTAAAAAAGAATGAAGCTTTGCCATTTGCAATGACATAGATGGGTCTAGAGAGTATAATGCTAAGTGATATCAGTCAGAGAAAGACAAATACCATATGATTTCCCTCATATTATGTGATAAGGAAATCAGGGAATTGGTAGAAAGTTAGGATATGGAGCATTTGGACTCCCAGGCCCACTGTCCAGTCCAGAATAGCCAGGAGTCTATTTGTCTCCCCTCTCCCCTACCTCCCACAATCCACTGCCCCTCCCCCACATTCACCACACAGAGCAGAGATTTAATCTCTGGAAAAACTGAACCAGGGAGGCTCAGGTTTAGGGAACGTGGTCATGCCAGAAGGCAACGGATGAGATGTAGAGACAAAATCCAGGGACATTCCATGATAATTCGCATGTTGACTAGTAGGGACCTTAGCATGCTTTCCCTCCCTAGCTCACAGACTAGATGAACTCAGTCACATACAGTACTCGGGCAGGAGTCTAGAGGAGTCTTCTCTTAAGAAATTGAAGAATCCCAGAAAAAAGGCCTATGGATATTAACATTTGAGGAAACTTCAACTAAAAATTCAGCTCACCATTTACTTACCTACAGCAAAGTTCAACAGTTGCAAAGAGATTTTCCATAATCTGTGCAAAATATGCGCAAAGCAATTTTCCATAATCTTTTCACTATCTCATTCTTAAACATGAACAGAGGGTCAGAGATTCCCACACATCTGAGGAAAGCCTCCAACGTAAAAGAGAGGTACTAATATATGGAAAACAGAAGATAGAAGTTATGGCCTTTAGAATATAGTCCCTGACTTACAATGTTTCAGCTTAAAAGTTTTTGACTTTCCGATGGTGTGAAAGTGTTATGCTTTCAGTAGAAACCATCCTTCAAACTGTGAATGTTGATCTTCCCCTGGGCCAGTGATAGATGTACAATCCTCTCTTGTGTTGCTGGGCAGGGGCAGGAGCCACAGCTCCCAGTCAGCCACGTGATCATGAGAGTACACCACCGATACACTGACAACCATTCTGTACCCACACAGTCATTCTGTTTTTCACTTTCAATACAGTATTTAATAAATTACATGACATATGCAGCACTTTAGTATAAAATGGGCTTTGTGGAAGATGATTTGTCCAACTGTAGGCTATTCAAAGTGTTCTGAGCACACTTAAGGTAGGTTAGGTGTATTGAATGCATTTTTGATTTATGATATTATCAACATGTGATAGGTTTATCATAACCTCACCAGAAGTCAAGGAAATCTGTACCAGGCTAACGGGATTGGTGGGGTTGAGCAGAGGAATAGCTCTAGTAAAAATGGATACTCTATTATTTTTTTAAAAGATTTTATTTATTTATTTTAGAGGGATTGTGCAGGAGTGGGGGAAGGGGTGGGGGGCAGATTTTTTTTTTTTTTTTTTTAAAGATTTTATTTATTTATTTGAGAGAGAGAGAATGAGAGAGAGCACATGAGAGTGGGGAAGGTCAGAGGGAGAAGCAGACTCCCTGCCGAGCAGGGAGCCTGATGCGGGACTCGATCCTGGGACTCCAGGATCATGACCTGAGCCGAAGGCAGTCGCTTAACCAACTGAGCCACCCAGGCGCCCTGGGGGGCAGATTTTAAGCAGTGAGTGTGGAGCCTGATGTGGGGCTCGATCCCATGACCCCAAGATCATGATCTGGGCCAAAACCAAGAATCAGACACTTAACCAACTGAGCCACCCAGGCACCCCTAAAAATGGATAGTTTAAACCAGTGATTCCTAACCTTGGTGTACCACAATCTGTTCATTTTTTTATTGGTATTATCCTCTGCAAGCACTTGTATTTTAACTTCCTCAGCTGAATCATTTGCCATCCATGTATTTTCTAACTTCCAAAAAATGTCTTAGCTTCTCTTGTTTGCTGTTGTCTCCTTTCCTGCTTCTTTGTTCCTGTGGGTTCATATTAATTTTGGTTTTGTTCTTTGAATACTATTATAATGAAAAATTCAATGTGAGAGGAGAGACATACATGTGGTCAATCTACCAGGTCTAAACAGGAGTCCCAGGGGAATTGGGCAGGGGCCGGGGATTCAGGGGTGGGGGGTAGTTGTTGGTGGTGGTGTGTTCACAAATACTATGCAGAACTATGGAAAAACATTTAAAAGTGGAATCACTCCATATAAATGAAGAGTAGAAGAGTCAGAGTTCCCCTTCCCATTTTCTCACTTTTCCTCAAAACCCAGACAAACTCAGAGAACAGAGACAAAAGAAAGACCTGGTGTAAACAGAGAATGGTTAAAGGTGAAGACTGATCTCCAATTCTTGCTCTTCTAGATCCTTCTGCCAAAATGTGACCAAGGAGCCATGAAGGAATTGTCTTGTTTCCTACTATGATTTGGCATGTTTCTTTTGCAGATTCTGTTACTCAACAAAGGTTCCTTACAAACTTTCTTCCTAAAGATGCTTAAGATTGTGTGGGGGATACAAAGATCAGCAAAACAGTCTCTATGCTCAAGTAATTGATAAGCTAGTAGGAAAACTGGAAGGAGCGTAACTGATCGCACATGTCCTTTCAAAGGCTCTGTCCCATCTTACAAGTCCACCAAAGCTGAGAGGGCCTCCTATCGTTCCCCACATCTCATCACCTCTTTGTCAAAAACCACTTATCTCATGGCAGTTCAGAGAGAGCACAACTAAAACAGTGAACAGGTAGGTTTTGTCCCTACAATCTAACCACGCTCCAATTCCCACTTCCCTCCTCAACTCCCCAGCCTCAACAGAGACCTTGAAGAATGAACTCTTTAGGCCCATGGCTATTCATATCCTCATATTTCATAAGTGTTGTCCAGGTTCCAAATTCAAAGTGGGAAATAAGGTATCAGCAGATGGATATTCTCATTTTTAACTTATTTTCTCTCCTTTCTCTTTTCTCCTACATTCTTACTTATCCTTTCTTCATTTAAAAGATTCACTTTGAGCACCATCCAGATGCTCACATGGAGGCAAGTAAATATGCTTTGTTGGTCCCTAGCTATGAGTCCTTTAGTGTAAAGGTTACATGGTAAATATTTTCTATCCCAAATGTCAAAACAACCATGGACTTCCCTGAGGGGACTGTTTTTCAAAAACTCCGTGAAATCAGGTTGGCAGGCCAGGAAAGATACAATGCTGCCACCACACGTATCCCTCACAGGAACACGTGGGAACACCCCAAAATGGGGTTCCTGGGGGTTTCTAAGGGATCATAGATGGCAGGTACAACCACCTACCCACTCCCAGGTAAGGCCTTCACACCATTTCCTCATTTTTCTTGACAAAGAAAATCTCCAGATGTTCACACTTCACTCAAAAGGAATAGTTAGGCTTAAAAAAAGAGAAAAGCTTCTGTGGGGAAAACTCACACACATTAGTGGGCTTATTCTCAAGCTCCACCACACAAACACAGTAACAGCAGCTTTCCTACCAGTGCTCTTCCCTTTGCAGAATCCCACCATGCTGCGCCCACCACAGGACAAACCTGGTGCAGTCATTCAGATTGGTGGGCAGACTCTGGCATTCTTTCCATGCAACCTTTCTCTCCCTTCTTAGAAAGGGAAAAGGAAGAAGACAGAAAGGAGGAGAGAAAATATGAGAAGCTTACTAACTTGTCCATAGCTTTCCCCTCCCTCTGCCCAACTCAGAGGGTTTTGGTCTTGCCCATTCTCCCTTCGAGAGTATTCTGGAAAAGGAAGGGTAAAAGTCATACTGGAAGATTCTACAGAAAAAAACACTAACAATAAAAGAAAAACTGGGGGTGTGTGAGAGGAGGGACATGTGGCATACTGGGAAGTAAGGTACAAAAGAGGGAACCTGGAGAAGAGGTGACTTAAAGACAAATGAATGCAAGGATAGTAGTTCAGTAATCTTCCAGATTAGGTGAGTGAAAAATTCCTGCAAGTTTCCTTAAGCAAGACAATGGAAGACAATGGTTGATGTTAGCGTACTTTATCTCAGTCTATGTACTTGAACCTCCTTAAGTGATTGAGATACACAGAAAAGGAGATTTGAATTTTTATTGGCGCTATGATTCTTTAATTATGCTATGTTGTAGAAGTGTTCTAAGCCTGTCATAGAGTAGCTTCATACATATTTGAGCTACCTACTCATCTCTTCTGAGACCTCCAGTGATATTTTGTCCCATTCAGCTACCTCCTGTGAACTGTCCTTCAATGCTATCTTTCCCTTCTCTTCCTCAGAAAATGCACCTTTGACCTTGAATAGTTTCTATCCAGAGCACTTACCAAATGGAGACTTGGCCAGTGAATGGAGAAAATTATTTGAACCAATGAAAAGTTAAGGACTCTTTGACTGATGTACTTACCATCTTTTTCCTACCCTTCCAGATTTACCTTTCTCCATCCTGGTCTAGGCCCTTGGGGCTGATTAGTATGGCCTGACTAATGGAACCCCTTGCCTTCTGACTTCTAGTTGAGTTTGACCAGTGGAGAGCACCAGAAGGAGATCTAGGGATAAGAGTGGGGCTGATTATTCATTACCAAACTTGTTTCCTGCTATCCAGGACTGGCCCTCAATCAAAAGCAAGCCTCAGTCAGGAGATACCCTCCACACAGCTCTCCGGCCCAGATTCTGGTAGCCACTCTTCCCGGTAGTCATTCAGGCCTGGGGTTCACTAGCTCTGGAGTTTGGTGCTATCCCTTGTGGGTTTTCCTTGCTCCCCACCCATATCCTTGCAAACAGTCTATTAGACTTTCCTCAAATTACCCAATTAGAGTCTACCATCTGTTTCCTGCTGGGACTCTGACTGACACAGTTGGCAGAATGAAATTTAGCCTATCCAGTCGGTGTAAGTAAAATAATGTGCTTTTATTAAGCTGTCATAAAAATAAACGTGGGCTGAGAAAAAGTCTTGTTTGACTTAAGATATATAAGTAAGCATGAAATTGTAACAAATAAACCATTACCAGTAATACGGGTTTCCTATACTTAGAAAGCCTATACTTCTGATCACTGGGAATATTGCAAGAAACCCTGTTAAAAACCTTGTACAATCATCTTTCTTTTTAAACTCGTAAAAAAAACTCCAAACACTGCTTTCAGCAAAGGAGCTGAGAAGGGTATAAATTATAACCCTAATAGACTGAGATGAAAGGGATCTGGGCTAAGATAAGTATATATTATAAAGAAACAAAAAATGAAATAGAAGAATTAAAATCTGCATTAGAAGCAGTAAAAAGCAGAATTGTCACTGAATATAGTGGATGTAAAAAATTCATTTGAGGAGCTTTATCATAACACAGGAAACATATGCAGAGTATCAGCTGAAAATAAGCTGATAATCTGAAGTTACTAAACAGGCCAGAGATAAATATTCAATAGGCAAAGCTTTCCAATATATCAGAATATTGAGAAAATATAGTAGGAAAAGATTCCATTCATGTTAAAAAGAAAACATTGTATTTAATTATATTTGTTAATTAATACATTTGTTTATATTAATAAACTGATTTATGGGGTTGTATGAAGAAACCTGCAGAGGTTTATTTAGTTATAACAAATAAATGGAATGATGTTATTTTATTGGATAGGAAAATTAATTATTGTAAAGATATTCACAAATTAATGTGGAAGTTTAAATGCAATAATATTCAAAAATCCTAAGGGGACTTTTGTTTGGTATAGGATAAAAAAGACAAGGACTTGACAAAGAATTCTGAATTTATATAAGATGTGCAAAAAAATAAAGAAAATTTTGAAAAACAAGTTCAAAGAAAAAAGACTTACCCACTGTTATCTTATAAAGTTATAATAATTAAATATTATATTGCTTTCACAATAATGGAATAGGGCAACATGAAACAAAACAGATATTCTAAAAACAACAATCTCTGTAAGTATGTAATGAGATGGAACCAGAGAGCAATGGAGAAAAGAGATTATTCAGTAATTGGTCCTGAAAAAAGTGGATTAACTTTTTGAAAAAATGTGTTCAACTTTACCTCGTGTTACACCAAAACCAATTCCAAATGGATTAAAGAATTATACTTTTAAAATTATACTATAAGAAGGTAGAAAAATTAATAAATAGCCATAAGATATTGGATTGAGAAAGAATTTTCTACATAAAAGTTATGAGAAAAGTCTTAAAGAAATAATTTAATAAGTTTAAAAACTTAACTTCTGTATGATGAAAGTCATTAGAGTAAGGGTAGATTGCTGTAACAAAGAGTCAACAACTTTGACTTTACAAGTAACTTTGCTTAAAGAACAAAGTATTTTATGTACTGTCACCTAAGAGTCCAAGGTCTTCCATTCAAGATCACCCAGGTTTTTTCCAGTCCCTTGCTCTGCCATCTTCTAGGGCACCTGCTGTTGGCTGCATGGTTACAGCTGGGCCTGTGCCACATCTGGGTTTCCAGCCAGTAAGCAGGGGGGAGGCTATGAAGGAAGCACTCCCACTATCTTAAAGGTATAGTCAGACAATGGTAAACATCACTTCTGCTCACATCTCATTGGCAAAGAGTTAGCCACATGGTTCCATTTAACTGCAAAAAAGGTTGGAACATGCATGTAGTCCCTAGCAAGGGAGCCACATGTCTGGCTATACTAAACTATGGAAAAGGAGAGAACAAATTTAGGTGGAAAACAGAAATATCTACCACACCACTCTAAAGACAACTGAAAGAGAGCAAACCAAAGAAAAATATGTGCACCAAATATAAAAAATAATTGTCATCATTATAATACAAAGAATTCAGTATCACTAACCAAAAAAACCAGAGCACCAATTTTAAAAATGGGCAAAAGACATACACAAACAATATAAATGTCCTATAAACATGAAAATTAGACAGCATTGCTTATAATAAAAGACATTTAAATTGGGACAATTAAATGTCATTGTTTATCAATCTTCTTGTCAAAATCTTTCTTAATGGTCATTCTCAATAGTGGCAGAATATGGTAAGACCACTTTGGTGGAGTATAAATCAGAGCATTCAGCCTTTGTGAAATGCACCTGGTTAATATATACCAAGAGCTTTAACCATGCTCTTCTCCTGGAACCCTGAGTCCACATGAGAAATCTACCGTAAGGAAGAAACCCAAGATGAGGTCAAAAGAGGCATGCAAATGTGTTCACAGTAGAGCAACCAATTAGAAATAACCTAAATACCTGACAATAAGACAATGGTTAAATGAATTATGTGTAGGGAGTAATACTATTGCTATCTCTATGTTCCCATCTTGCTTTATGGACGATTTCTGTCCACCTCCCCATGTGGGAAGTGCTGGCAAGGACAATATAGGAATTTCTTTGCTCCTTTCTTATTCCTTTCCCAAAGAGAAACAGCTGATTTGTTTCCAGAGAGCATCATATCCACTGGGTCATATTCCACATAGACAGAGTTGGCAGGAAACATGCTCTATCTTCCCTCATACTCAGGATTCTTAGGAAAGGTCAGGCCTCCACCTCTGCTTCTTCAGAAGTGGTATGATCTGTACCAGAATCAAGACATGCACTCTCCCAGATTCTCCATTCTGCCCCAGTTGGACTTAGGAGGCAGGTCTAAAACTTCCATGCAGGTGGCTAGTTAAGTGTCTTGGAATTCACTTTAGTAACTCAATTATTCAGACAGAGCATCTAATATTGGAGATGGGGAGTAGAGAAGATTCAGATCCTAGTTTCTTTCTACAAGCTAAATTCTCTAGGAACTTCTGAATTCTGGGAATTTTGGGGCCCTGACTGATAAGGGTTCTTTGCTCCCTACATGATTCTCTGTGTCCATTTTCTACTGGTCAGAACATGCAGGGAGTAGAACCCTAAACCTCCAACACTGGGGGACATCTGTAAGTAAAATAATATTCATTTTATTTGAGGATTATGTTTATTTTTTTAGGAAAATGCTATATGATAGCTAATGGAAAAGCAAGTAACAGACTTTTCATTCCAACAACATAGCAAGCCAAAAAAATCTTTCAAGAGAAAAGCATATAAAAATGCTGGATAATTTTTTAAATATGTTCAAGCTATAGATGAACTGGAATGAAAATAAGTGAAGTTCTTACAGGTCAGGTCCTATTGGACGGAAGAGATAAGCACTTCATAAAGCTGGTGTCATCGGCTTTCATAGGCTATCTGGGATTAAAGGAGAAAAAGCTTGGGCTACTTATAAAGCAGGGGTTGTAACAGAGACCCTTCCACATATAGCTGGCAACAGAAGGCAACTCTTCTGATAGGTAAACATGAAAATTCTCTGCCACCACCCATAAGGAGGTGATTAAGAAAAATTTCCAATCTCAGCCTTGGCTTGTAGGGGAGCAGACAAAAACTTCCATGAGAATTTGTAACCACAAGCCAGTCTTCACATGGGTTTGGGGCTGGAATTCACATGATGGTATAGCCCCAAATACGTAAGCCACTAATTTGGTTTAAAGTATTCCCAGGTATCTCTCAGAATCATGCACAAATCCTCTCTAGGGAATCATACCACAGAAAAAAGTTTGAAGGATCATGAGCTTTCAGGCATGTGTGCGCTTACATAGGCAGTCGGGCACACACACACACAAATATGTGTACACACACATATTTGAGAACTTAAGCCACCATGAACAATTATTCATAGAAACAAAAATCAGGCAATTAGATCTACAAAGATGGCAGATATTCAAATAATCAGATTTGAATATGAAATATATGTTTAACATTTTTAAATAAATAAAAGCAATGGATAAAAGCATGACTAAGGAATAAGAGACTATGAAAACTGAGCAGTCAGGCAGATTAGCAAGAGAGAAATAGAACTTCTAGAAATTAAAAGCACAGTGAATACAATTAGAAATGTAATGAATGGGTTAAAAAGATTAGAGATTCAGCAATTCCAATCTTAGGAATGCATCATAAGGAAACAAATTAACAGAAGCAAAAAACCCTATCACTGACATGCTCAATGTGACAATTTCTACAAAGAAAAGCATGGGAATAATTTGTGTGATCAATAATGTTTTCATTAAATAAACATTTATTAAGCTTTCTTAAAAAGCAGATTAGACATAGTTGAAGAAAGAATTAGTCAATTAACTTGTGTTAATATCTTCTAGTAACATCTACAAGTATGTTTTTATATTTAGTATTTTATGTCTATATAATTTGCCTTTGATTTCAATTTACAAAGCACACTTATGAAGTCACATTATCCTGACAGTAACCCCATGGGATTTTCGGGATAGACATTAATTCCCCAAATAGATTGTAAAGTCTTTGAAAGCAGACACCAAAATGTATTGTTGGTCTTCTACAAATGATTACATGCAATCTGATGAATAAATATAGTTAAATCTATTCAATGCTTCTCCAATTTGTAATGTAGTTGAACAAATTATCTATTCTTTCTTTAAATATCCCTAGTTTAAAAGGTTTTTTTCACAAATGATTTTGAAACCCTGAAACTGACGTTTCTAGAAAGGAAATATGTGTAAAGACCACTTTTTTGGTGCCTAGAGTCCCAGATGTGCCCTAACACAGTATTTGCTTCTGGGCAAAGGAAGGGGTATAGTTGAATTAGGTAAATATTGATTGTCTACCAAGTGCTAGACATTGTTTGGTAATTTACATATTTTATCATCTCATTAGTCTTGTGAGAAAATGCCCCAAGTGATTTTTGTGTGTATGACACAATGGGTAAAAGAATCATTTATTAGGTGCTGTGTTTTGTGTCAGGCACTGTGCTGGTTACCTCACATATATATTTTTTCTTCAAATAATTACCCAGCTTTCCAGCATTTATGTGGATTGTTCTCACAGAAATTTCTCCTGCAGGAGGCAGAATGCCATTAGAATAACACCTGAAGTCTGCTCTGACCCAATAACTTCTCCAAGATTCATGGTGGCAGGAGAGGCCATAATGGAGGGTCCAGCCAGCCTTCCCCACAGCCTGTGTTAGATGAGAATAGGGGATCAATAGACTCTAGTCCCCAAAATAAATGTGACTAGCAGCAGTTCAGTGGGGGCTTCCAGGCACTATCTTAGAAGAGAGGCAGAAACTACAGACGAAGGTCACTATTTTAAGAGCCTATAATGGATCTGTAGTATTTTGCTCACCTCTTGTTTGAACTTCATTAGTGGAAATTATGTATTTAGGGTCTACCAGAATCTCCTAGAAAAATCCAAGTAAGTCATTCAAGAAAATAAAACCTAATAGATTGGGGTGGCCAAGAACAATTTGGAACCCAAGCCAGGATCATGGTAGGAGTCCAGCACTGAAACTGGCCTGACTTGGGTTATACAGTATACAGAACAATGAAGTCTGAGTGGGGACAGCCCTTCCTTTCCTACAAATCTAGATAACAGTTTTAAAAAGGGTAATAATAATAACAAATATCTGTGTGGTACTTACTTTATTCCAGGCACTATTCTAAGTGACATACATACATCAAATCCTTTTTGGTGAGTACCATCATTTGTCCCATTTTTAGATGAGGACACATCTGCTAAGATCACAGGTACTCTGTGACACAGCAGATTCAAATTCAGGCAGTCTGGCTCATCACCACTAGCTCTACCACCTCTCACACACCAATCAGACAATCTTATTACAAGGATTACAAAGGACTTTGGTGACTAAGACATAATATGTAACATGGATATTCTATATTAGTTGTACAGGGTGCTTACAGAGTGAGGGCTCCTGAGAGAGTTCAGTCTGGGGGCCTTATTCACCTTACTTGCACAACTAACTTGGAGAAGTGTGACTCTCAGTCATTAGAGTTCAGTTTCTGTTTATGCCAGATTAACCTCATTCATTCAGGTATCATTACAAAAGAGCCAAGGCAATGTCCACAGTAGCCAAAATATGGAAAGACCCCAGATGCCCACTGACTGATGAATGGATAAAGATGTGACATCAGAAAGAATGAAATCTTGCCATTTGCAACAACGTGATGGAACTAGAATGTATTATGCTAAGCAAAATAAGTCACTCAGAGAAAGAAATACCATATGATTTCACTCATATGTGGAATTTAAGAAACAAAACTAATGAACATCAGGGAAGGGAAGGAAAAATAAAATAAGATAAAAACAGAAAGGGAGGCAAACCATAAGAGACTCTAAACTATAGGAAACAAACTGAGAGTTGCTGGAGGGGAGGTGTGTGAGGAGATGGGGTCACTGGGTGATGGGCATTAAAGAGGGCACTTGATGTAATGAGCACAGGGTGTTATATGCAACTGATGAAGCACTAAATTCTACCCCTGAAACTAATAATACACTAAGTATTAACTAACTTGAATTTAAATAATATCTAAAAAAGGGAAAAAAAGCCAGTGTTCTGTACAAATCTCTCCCATGATCACACTGTGATCTGTGCCTGTGGTTGCCTTCCCCTGACCTTGGATCAAGCATCAGAAGCTGATTATCTGACTTTTTCTCGACCCATGGTTTCAAATAAGAAACCCTTTCCAGATCTGTAGGAGTGGTAGAAGATCATTCACTTTGTTTCCCTAGAGCTCTACCTCTTTTCTGTAAAATCCTCTCCCTCTATTCCCATTGCCCCTGGTCCTTTAAATCCCTCTAGGGTATACACCTCTATTATAGTCTATTATAGTCATGTTAAATCCATAATTTCCAGCAACAAATAGTAGGAGAGCCCTTAAAATGTAAGGAATGTGGGAACTTGTCTCTGATGACACCAGAGAAAGGGGCAGCAGGGGAGAATGGCCAATGAGCACTGTGATTTGGGGAAGAAAGCATACAATATATACACAGTGCGCAACAGAAGTAACCAAAGGAGAGTAAATCAGGAGAGTTCCCAGACCTTCCTGCAAAATGGTTTGGGCCTGGGAAGTGTCCTAGAGCTGAAAATCCTGATAATCTCTTTACTGTCTCACCTTTCCTTTCTTCAACCTGGTTTCTTCCATCTCTTCTACCTCTAAAACCTCTATTTTGGTAATCAGAGCAGGAATTTAGGGCCAGATGCTCAATACCAAGAAGTAGATTGATTCCTTCTTCATGTTCTTTTAGCACTCAGAACCCTCATCTTACCACAAAGTTTGAGCATTAAAATATAGTCACTTCTTATATAAAGAGAGAAATCCATTTGGAAACAGACATATAGACCATCCGTCAAGCTATTGCCTAATTCAAACCTGCTCATTTAAATCACGACAGACTTCATTTTCAAGATACTTCTCAGTTTGTAGTCAATGAGAAGTGGGTCTCACCATGCAAACTCTTCTGATGGTGAAGAAGACATTGAGTGTCATGTCAGAGAAATTAAGTTTCATCCCCACACTGCCTTTCTGCCTTCCCAGGGAGAACAATGCTATGAGTCCCAAATGATGTCTGATATGTTTTACCCACTCCTTCTGTTTGTGGTCATGATTGATTTTGAACTAAGTGCTAGTGTCTGTCTCATTACGTTGGCCTCAGAGTACTGTCAAGTTTGTTTTCAGAGGAAACTTTGCAAACTATGTAATAGGTCCCAATAACAAACAAAAAAAGAATGTTGATAGCCAGAAAGAGAAGCAAGGTGCATTACTATGGCATTGGCATCCTTCTTTAGAGATCAGGAGAAATATGACAAGCGTGACTCCTATTATTGTTGTAGCATATTGCATTCAGCTATGATGAAGCGGCCTGTGGAAGTGTATCCTGAGGTATTTCCACTTCATGCATTTGGCATTGTTATTAGTTATTGCACTTAAGATACATTGGTCTGTTTACTCCTGTTTCCTCACAGAGAAAATGTTAACCATGGAAAAAGAATATTTGATGTTACAAATTATCTAGCTTGCTAGACTCATTTCCCTTTTAGTATGCAATTATTTGTTTAGCTTCCCTTAGCAAATGAAATTTCAAGGGCATTTCAAGGAATATAAATAATATAAAAGGGAAGTAAAGCCCCAAAGAATGTTTCTTTCCTTTTTTTGTGTGTGTGTGTTCAGGAGCAGCACTGAATCATGCATATGTATGAATCAACAAAATCAGGTTAGCTAAGAAATTGGAAATTGCACTCCACTAGAACATTTGTCTTGCTCTAGAGATCTTTGTTATGGATTTGAAGGACTAATAAAAAATCACCAGCATGACTGGAACAGATGTTTTTTATGGACTTGGGTTGTTAATAGTCTTTTTAGCTTCTCCTAAGGACTTAAGCAGATTCCTCACTTGTCCTCAGTATCTGAAATTATGTTAACATTGTCCAAAATGTACACTAACAAGGTATATTTAAAATGCCATAAATTGGAATGGGGATACTGGAGACTTTAACAAAACAGAATAAATTTTAAAAGCAGCAAAGAGAGATAGGTGTTAGATTGACAAATAGATCAATGAATAAATAGAAGATATGGGGATATAAATATAGATTTCAGATGGATCAATAATAGCATGAAATAGACAAAACAATAAATAATTAGCTAATCACCATTTTCTTCTTATGGCACAAGGTAATCCCTTTCTCCAGCAGAAATTACGAGGATCATAGGAAGCCTGGAGCATAAAATAAACTCAAAATGCTGTTTCTATATTTACCTTGATAGTGTGCCTAGAAGTGCTTTCCCTAAGAATTCATATGCAACACTCTTTCTAAGTCCTTACAAGTTACTCCCAGTGGAGGCCAAAATTGATCAATTTTGCAGAGACCAAAATAGGTAAGAAACAGCAGCTAACAAGTTTCCTGGTGTCACGGAGATGCCTGTTTGTTGCCATCTTTTAAACTGCATGAGTAGGTGCAAATGGGGCACCTGCCCCCAGCCTTGCCCTCTCTGCCCATCTCAGTTGGAACACACTCCTGCTGGGCATGCCCAGTCCCATTCAGCTTAAGGCCATGTTGCCATCTGCTTCCTCAATTCCTGGTATTGCTCACAATTTCCTCTCATTAATGAGTGATGGTACAAGATGAGAGGCAAAATAAAGTCTAGTAGTATAGGACAATGCTGTGCACTTTCTCCTCCATTAATTACAAAGAGATGGTTTTGATGCTGCTTTCAAGGCCAGCTCCCCACTGGAAAGCCATGTAGACTTGAGCAAGCTTACTGAGCTCTGAGCCTCAGTTTAACTCCTCTGTAAAATCAGCGTATGTATTTGCCCTCTCAAGATTGTTGTGAGGTAGGAATGAGTAATTCACATGGAAGTGTCTTAAATTGTAGTGGCACACGGTAAGCAGTCAATAAATGGTCATTACTACCAATCATTTATTCATCAATTCCACAAACATATTTTGAGCTTTTCCCAAGTATATGTTAACTTATATGAAGTTACGAATATGGAGAAAAATAAAGACAAGACACTGACCTTTCAAAAAGCTCTTATTCTAACAGAAGAAGCAAACATGTAGACAAATATCTTTTCTCCATAATACATAATTAAATGTGCCAAGAAAAGCATATTAGAGTTTGAAAATAAGGGGGGGGGGCAGCAAAAAACTACTTTAAAAAATGATGGCTGCCTTTCTTGCAAGTTTTTTTTTTTAAAGATTTTATTTATTTGACAGAGAGAGACACAGCAAGAGAGGGAACACAAGCAGGGGGAGTGGGAGAGGGAGAAGCAGGCTTCCCGCCGAGCGGGGCTCGATCCCAGGATGCTGGAATCATGACCTGAGCTGAAGGCAGATGCTTAACGACTGAGCCACCCAGGCACCCCACCTTTCTTGCAAATTTGATGAAAATCATCAACCCACAGATTTAAGAAGAACCTCAACCAAGCCCAAGCAGGAAAATAAAGAAATAAGGAAAACAGAAAATTATGCCAAAACACATTATAGTCACAGTGCTAGAAAAAAAAAAAAAAGAAAGAAAGAAAATCTTTAAAGTATCCAGAGAAAAAAAGACATTACAGGGGAGCAAAAATAAGAATGATTTCTGACTTCTGATCAGAAACAATCCAAGCCAGAGGACAATGAATCATATCATTAAATTGCTGAGAGAAAATTAAAACTCTCAGGTAAGAATTCTATATCCAATGACAGTATATTTCAAAACTGAAGATGAGGGGCACCCGGGTGGTTCAGTGGGTTGAGGGTCTGACACTTGGCTTCTGTTCCGGTCATCATCTCAGGGTCATGAGGTCGAACCCCTCATCGGGCAGCGGGCTGCTCAGCACTGAGTCTGCTTGAGACAGTCTCTCTCCCTCTTCCTCCCCCTCTGCCCCTCCCCCCCCCACTTGTGCTCTCACACATGCAGGCTCTCACTCTCTCTCAAATAAATATCTTTTTAAAAAAATAAGATGATATAAATATAGGTTCAAATAAACAAAAGTAGAGAGAATTCTTGGCCATCAGAGCCACACTACAAGAAAAATTAAAGAAAATTCTTCCTGCTGAAGGGAAATAATATCAGATGGCAAGACAGATCTGTAGGAAGAAATGAAGAACACAAAATGGTAAAATTGTGGGGAGGGCGGCTGGGTTGCTCAGTTGGTTAAGCAACTGCCTTCGGCTCAGGTCATGATCCTGGAGTCCCGGGATCGAGTCCCGCATCGGGCTCCCTGCTCGGCAGGGAGTCTGCTTCTCCCTCTGACCCTCCTCCCTCTCATGCTGTCTCTCATTCTCTCTGTCTCAAATAAATAAAAATAAAAATCTTTAAAAAAAATTGTGGAGAAATATAATAGACTATTTTCTTTCTTTAATTTCTTTAAAAGATAAAAATAAGGTAACTGTTGGACTAGTAATTTATTAACAACATGTCAAATATTGGGGTGCCTGGCTGGTTCAGTCAGAGGAGAATGCAACTCTTCATCTTAGGATCATGAGTTTGAGCCCCACATTGGGTGTAGATATGACTTACATAAATAAACTTTAAAAAAGAAATACATGTCACGTATTTAACAACAGGTGTGCAAAGAAAGGGAGGGAAGTAAGTGGACATATACTTGTCCTAAATCTCTCACATTAAACATGAAGTGGTATAACAACTTAAGATAGACTGTGAGAGGTTAAGGAGAAAAACTGTAATTCCTGGAGCAACTACTAAAAAGCAAATAAATTAAGCAAAGTAGGATAGCTAAAAGTTAATAGTGGGGACAAAACGGAATAAGAAAAATATTGATTAATCCAAAAGAAGCTAAGAGCAGAGGAACAAAAACAGAGGGAACAAATAGAAAATAAATAGCAAAATGGTAGATTTAAACTCAGCAATAGGAGTAATTGCATTTAATGTAAATGGATACACACAACAATTGAAAACCAGAGACTGTCAAACTAGACGAGGAAAAACATAGCTACAAGAGACATAGTTGAAATATAAAAATACAGATGATTGAAGGTAAAAGGGTGGAAGAAGATATACCATGCAAATGTAAACATGCAAAAGCTGGTGTGACTGTATTTATATCAGATAAAATGAAATTCAAAACAAGGATGTTACTGGAAATAAAAGAAAGCATCTGATAATGATAAATGGGTCAATTCATAGGATGCATAGGTTGCTCAGTTAAGTATCTGCCTTCAGCTCAGGTCATGATCTCAGGGTTCTGGGATCGAGCCCCGTGTCAGGGTCCCTGCTCAGTGGGGAGTCTGCTGCTGCTTCTCTGTCTGCCCGTCTCTCCCTGCTCATTCTCTCTCTTAAATAAATAAATAAATAAATAAATATCTTTTTAAAAATGGGTCAATTCATTAAAAGACTTAACAATATTCAATGAGTATGTATCTAACAGAGCTTCAAAATACATGGAGCAAAACCTTATTACACTAAAAGGAGAAATAGATAAATACATGATTACAATTGGGAATTTCAGTACCCCTCTCTCAATAATTGATAGAACAAGTAGACAGAAAAGTAATATGGCTATGGGAACACATAGAACATTTCATCAAAATGAACCATATGAACCAAATCAAGTCTCTGTACTTGTGTTTTGAAGAAACAAAATTACACACAGTGTGCTTTCTAATCATAGTAAAATATAAAGTAGAGCAACACCACAGCTTTTCCTTTGAAAAGATTAATTTGATAAGCCCCTAGAAAGATAATTAAAAAAAAAAAAAAGGAAAGCAATGAGCTATCAAGCTACAAAAAAGACACAGAGGAAACATAAATGCATATTACTCAGTGTAAGAAACCAATTTGAAATGGTACACACTGTACCATTCCAACTACATGACATTCTGAAAAAGACAAAACTGTGGAGACAGTAGAAAGGTCAGTGGTTGCCAGGAGTTTGGAGGGAGGGAGCAATGAATAGGTAGAGCACAGGATTCTTAGGGCAGTGAAAATACTCTTTATGATACTGTAAGGGTGGATACATATTATTACTCATTTATCAAAACCCACAGAATGTGCAATACATAGAGTGAAGCCTAATGTAAACTTTGGACTTTTTAAGTCAACAATAATACATCAATATTGGCTCATCCTTTTAACGAATGATACTAATGTAAGATGTTAATAACGGGGAAACTAGGGAGAGGGGTATGTAGGAACTCTACTTACTACTCAGTTTTTCAGTAAATCTAATATTGCTCAAAAAGTAAATAGTCTATGTGTTTTAAAAGGAGATAAAACTCAAATAATCAGTATCCTAAAAAAAAGAGACATTATAGGTTTTATACATATTTAAAAGATACTAAAGGGATATTATGAAAACTTTTGCCACTACATTTGACAGCATACATAAAATGGACAGATTCCTTGAAAGATACAGCTTGCTGGAACAAGAAGAAATAGAAAATATAAATAGACCTATATCTGTTAAAGAGCTAGAATCCATAATTTAAAACACTCTCAAACAACTTTACTTGCATGTTCTATCAAATATTTTAAAAATAAACATGACCAGTCTGACAGAAAACTTTTTAGAAAATAGAGAATGAAGGAACACTTCTCAGCTTGTTTTATTGACAAAGACATTACAAGAAAAAATTACAGGCCAATAATTCTCACAAAATATTAGTAAATGAAATCTAGTAGTATTTGAAAAGAGTAATACCACATGATCAAGTGGGGTTTATCCCAGCAATGTAAAGTTGGCTTAACACAATCAATTCATTACACTAACAGAATAAAGGAGAAAAGCCAAATGATCATCTCAATCGATACAAAAAGTTTAAGTTGACATAATTCAACATCAGCAAACATAATTCAACTCAGTAAATAGTAATAGAAAGGAGATTCCTCAAACTGATAGAGGACATCTGTGAGAAATATTTAGGTACTGAATGGTGAAAATCCTCTCCCCAAAGAAGGTCAGCAACAAGAAAAGAATGTCTCTTCTCACCACCACTATTCCACATTGTACAAGAGGTCCTAGCAAGTGTGGCAAGGCAAAAAAAAAAGAAAAGAAATAAAACCACTCAGACTGTAAACAAAAATATAAAATAGTTTTTAGTCACAAACAATATGATTATGTATATAGAAAATCCTAAGGAATCCACATACCAAAAAGGCTACAAGAATCATTTTAGCAAGTATCAGTTATAAGATCAACATGCAAGAATTTATTAGTTTTTATATACTAGTAATTAAGAATTAAATTTGAAAAAATGTTAATAATAGCATCCGAAACATTAAATGCAAATGTTTACATATAAATGACCATGGTATGTGCAAGACCTATACACTGAAAACTACAAAACACTGAAAGAAATTAAAGATAACCTAAATAAATGGAAAGATATGGCATGTTCGAGGACTGAAATTTTTAATATTGTTAAGATGTTGTTACATGCATACACTGAAGTCCTAACACCATTACCTCAGAATGTGACTGTATTTGAAGATAGAGCGTTTTAAAGAGGTAATGAAGATAAAATGAAGCCATATGGTGGGCCATCATTTAATATGACTGGTGTCCTTATAATTAAAAGAAATTAGGACATAAACACACACACCAAACCAGAGGCAACCATGTGAGGACACAACAAGGAGGCAGCCATCTGCAAGCCAAGGAGAGGGGCCTCAGAAAAAAGACAAACTTATAGACACCTTGATCTTGGACTTCTAGCCTCCAGGACTGTGAGAAAATAAATTGTTATTTAAGTCACCCAGTCTGTGGTATTTTGCTATGATAGCCCTAGCAAACTAGTACAGATTTCAATTCTCCATGAGTTGATCTATGGATGCAATGCTATTGTAATCAGAGTCCAAGTGGGCATTTATGTAGAAATTAATAAGCTGATTATAAAAATTATATGGAGAGGAATAAGAAATGAAGCATTCATGTGAAACCCAAAATGATCTTGAAAAAGAATATAGAAGATGTACATTACCTGATTTGAAGACCTACCATAAAACCACTGTAATCTAGGCAGTGCATAATAGGATAGAAAAATAGAACACAGGAAACATAAATAGACCCATATACATGCTATCAGCATAGGGAAACAATCAAAGGCACCAAGGAATTCAGTGGGTACAGGAATCTTTTCAACAAATTACTCTGGAACAAGTAAATAATCATATGGGGAAAAAATTCATTTCAACTCCTACTTCACACCATACACAAAACTTAATTTGAGATAGATCACAGACCTAATCACAAAAGCAAAAACTACAAAGCTTCTAGAAAAAAAAAAATGGAAGAATATTTTCATGATCTTAGGGTGGGCAAAAATTCCTTGGGCAAGACTTGTAGAGTATTAGCTAGAAAATTTTAATAATAACAAATTGAACCTTACCAAAATGTAAAGCTTTGTTTGTCAAGACAAAAAAAAAAGAAAATGAACAGTCAAAGCAAAAGTGGGGAAAATATAACACATGCATAGATCAAAGAACTTATCAGAATATATAAAGACCTCCCACTAATCAATAGTAAGAAGACAGCTCAATGAAAATATCAGCAAAAGATTTGAACAAACTCTTCCAAAACAAGGCATGCGAATGGCCAATATTCAATGAAAAGATGCTCAATGGGCTAGGAGACTATTTCAGTGGTTTGGACAAGAGTAGTGTCAATGGTGAAGAGTGATCACAGTCTGGATATATTTGAAAGTAGAGCCAAAAGGATTTGTTGGTAGATTGGATGCGAGGTACGAGAGAAAGAAAGAGGTCAAGAATGATTCTCGGTTTTTAGCCTGGGCTCTGTTAGGATTTTAACCCAGTCAGTACTGCTCCAGAACTAGCAAGTACTTAATAGCCGCCTTCCTCCCCTAGAGCTCTACTGGATAGTCATTACTGATGCCTGTCCAATCCAGCTTAGCATGCTGACTTCCAGCCCTGCAGCTTCATGAATCACTGAGGCCCACCTGCCACCTTCTCCTTAGAATCTGCCTTTCCCACCTCATTGTCTCTGGTCAAATCTAGTTTGTGCCTTTCTGCCCAGTTCCTTTGGATATGATGCTCATTTGGACTCTCTGGTCTTAAACCATACCTCTGTCCATAGACTTCTTTTTGGATCCCACACTCTCCCACCCTCCATACTCCATGCTGAAGTCTTAGGTTACTGCAAACTCACACCTTTGCAACAAACCCCAGGTCTAGCAAGAGCCCACGACAGCTTATACTGACCAGGAGAGAAGTTCCAAAAATCATAAGGTTTCAAGGGAAGACTAGGTAAACCCATGTCCTGCACAACATACCCAGCCAAAGGGTCAAGCTGGGGCTGAAATCCAGCCCATGCTCTAGTCTCAAGATCTGAGCCCCAGTGCTAGGCTCAACCTACAGGAAGCAGTACCTTTTTCCTAACTGATTCACTCAAAGAAGAGGTCTTTTACATAAGGCACTTTTTTCTAATTTGCCCAAAGTCTCCATTATGTACAAAAGAAGTCTCTATTTCATAGCCAGACAGGCATGACTCTGATTCACGAAGGTTGGACTTTTTTTTTCTAGAAACAACAATGAGAACCTTAATAGCACACTTTAAACTGCTGTCTCTCTTGCTTAGAAATTTTTTTTAAAATTTAAGTTGAAAGAGGAAACTAAACTTCATTGATATTGACATATCAGAAGGCAGTGTTCCAAGGTAGCATCTTTGTTTTGTCCCACATCGGCACATCACTGTTTCCCCTCCACTCTAGAAGTGCAAACAGCTTTTGTTTATTTCTACCGAACATCATTCCTTTTTCTCTGATATTGTCTCAATTGAACCTGAGAAGCTGACATAATTGTGTGACTCATATCTAGTCAAAGTTGAACTTTGAACAGTAACTGGAGATCTGAGCAGATAAAGGCATCTGACAAGAATTTGTACTTGACAACACTAGCATACCTTCCCTTTTGAATAATAATAAAACTAGTTCAACACTCAATATTTTCCTGCTGTTGCAATGGTGAATTCAAGTGTCAGTATGACTGGTTTATCTGGTAAAAACTCAATTTGTGCTCGGACTCATTAATTGTTCTTAATTCACATTTGACCATTGATTGTATCTGGTCCCTGACTTCTGGTCCCATTTTTGCATGGAAATCTCCCTCTCGGTAAAAACACATCATGCTCTGGCTTACAGCCACTTACTGCTGATTGTGACTAGGACTTTCCTGTCACCACAGCCGCTGAATTTCCATGAACATATTTCAGCAATAGGTTCTGGGAGGCTTCCTTTTTAAGATAAAAAAAAAATTTTTAAATCTGTCTATAAATCCTGATAAGCTCTTTCCACATTATGATAATTCATGCAGGAAGGCCTGTGGTGGCATAAATAGCACCGAACCAGATACGATGCCCACACTAGGTACTCAGTGAGTATTTGTTAAATGAGGGAGTAGGCCTGACTCTCCTTATAACCAGGCTGTGTGAGGTCCTGTCATCCCATAGGGCCTCAGTCTCCTAGTTTAACATCCAAGGGCTGGAAAAGGTAAGGTTCTAAGATCCAGAATGGGGGCCTGTGAAATTCCCATTTCTCCTATCACAGTTTTCCCAAAGTGTTCCTTAGGCAAGTTGAAGACAAAGGCTGAAAAACAAGCTCCTGGAACTCAAGAACTGTCTGTTGAGTCAGTCCCCCATAAGTGGACAACTTCAGAGAACAGACATTCAGTCCAAGGAGATTTTCTCAAATAGCTCAAGCAGTCTAGAGATTCAATAAATCCAACCAATATGTTGCAAGACATCCCACCCCTCTCTTATTTTTTTATCTTTTTCTCTCAACTCCATATAATTTTTAAAAGAAAATTCACCTTTAGGGTCTGGTTTGTTTTTCAGGAATTCAGTTATTTTATCTCCTCATAACTCACTGGGGTATTAAAAAAGCACTGGTTGGGAAAAATCTTAGGCCCTTTAGTTTTTTCCTATCTTTTGAATAAAATCACTGATCTTACCAAGGCTACGATATTAATACAGGTGAAGACAAAAAAAAGTCTAAGTAGATACTCTTAGAACAAAATCTTTGTAAGTTCTACACTTAGCAAATATTCTCTCACTCAATCTTTTAAGTTTCAATCTCTTCCATAGCCATTTTCATGGATAGTTTAATTAAAATCGAAGAAGCAATTCTAAAGATTAGTCATAGACCTGTCACTAACCTGAGACTCACAAGAACCCATCTCTACTTCAGCTCTAAGTACTAATATTTAGCTATGAAACATTGCTCAAAAGTATCCTGGAATTTGATATTTGGGAGAAAATACAGAGGTCAGCCTAGCAATGAGGAATTACTTTACAAAAAAAACCTCTCTTGTATATTCTAAGTAATTACTTCCTGTGATTAAAAACAAACAAGACTTTACTATTTCCCACCTATTTCCACTACTGAGTAGGTATGGTAGAAAGACTGAACCACCACTTCCATCTTTTGGTCATAGTTCTGCTTTCTCAAGCAACAGGGGAAATTAATAATAGCCTACATATTTTAAGCATTAACTATATGTATGATTACTTCATTTAAAGGTCACAATAGCCACTATCTTTGACCAAAATGCAGTACTAGAGTCCTGCATTAAACAACTAGAAAAATAAGATATATATATATATATATATGAAACAAAGCTTTTTGACCTTGAAAAATAGGCAGTATGGGACTGTGCTCCCCAAGAAAGGGGTAAGAGAAAAGGTAAGCCTTACAATTCTGCAGCTTACTACCTGGAGACAGTTTCTAAGCCACAGCACAGGAAAGGGTACCTAAACAGAGACCAACAGTCTCATTTAGATGAAGAGACAGATATGGAAGTTCAAGAAGGTAAAACAGCTATAATCTGTGGAATAGAAAGTCAGGGGTGGAGAAGCTGCGCTGAAATAGTGTGTGAGAAAGAGCTTGCATGCATGCTCTGCAGATCTACAAAGGGATTCCCTTAAGTCTTTGGATAAGGACTGATCTATACGTGCATGAAAGTAAATTCCCCAAAGCCCAGGGAAAACCCTCTGGAAAGCAAAAGATCAAACAATGCCCAAAGCTTGTATCATGTTCCCTCTAGAGTGGACAAATCTCAGAATACATAGGGCATCAGGCAAAATCATCAGAAGGGTATGACCTTAGTAGCCATATTAAATTACCCATAAAATACAGACTGCCCTAGACCTGCTATAACAAGCTTAAAGCAAGCTCCAAAAAGATCCAACTGATTCCAAATAACTTAATTGCATACCAGAACAAGTCCAACGCTATTTAAAAGAATACACCAAAGTCAACATCCAACAACATAAAATTCACAATTCCAGGCATCTAATCAAAATTTACCAGACATGCAAATAAGCAAGAAAATATTACACCAAATCAGGAGAAAAACATCAATTGCTAGACTTAGACACTGAAATGACAGATGATATAACTAGCAGATAAAGACACTGAAACAGATACAGATGGTCCCTGACTTACAATTGTTCGACTTATATGATCTTTCAATTTTACAATGTCACAAAAGCAATACACATTCAGTAGAAACTACTTCAAATTTTGAATTTTGATCTTTTCCTGGGCTAGTGATATATGGTATGATACTGTCTTGTGATGCTGGGCAGTGGCAGCTCCTAGTCAGCCCCACAATCACCGGACTAACCAACCAATACACTGACAACCATCCTGTACCCACATAGCCATTCTGCTTTTCACTTTCAGTACAGTCTTCAATAAATTGCATGAGATATTCAACTCTTTATTATAAAACAGGCTTTCTGTTAGATGATTTTGCCCAACTATAGGCTAATGTAAGTGTTCTGAGCATGTCTAAGGTAGGCTAGTCTAAGCTATGAGGTTCAGTAAGCTAGGTATACTGTATTAAATGCATTTCAACTTATTATATTTTCAACTTACAATGGTTTTATTGGAACATAACCCCACTGTAAGTCAAGGAAGATGTGTATTATCAATACACTCCATAGGATTAAGAACATGAAGGAAAATATGGGTATGATGAAGACACAGAAGATATTTTTCAAAAAGACCAAAATGGCACTGAAAACTAAAATGTCTTAAATGAAAATAAAATATCTTTTAGCAATAGAAACTAAAATGTCTCAAATAAAAATACCTTGGACAGGATTAATAGCAGACAGATTAGACAGAAAGAAAAAAGTCCGTTAACTTGAAAACATTGCAGTAGAAAAAATCCCAAATGAAGAACAGACAGAAAAAGTAAAAAAAATGAACAGAGCACCAATGCCCTGCAGAACAATACCAAATAGTCTAACAGACATGTCATTGAAATATCAGAAAGAGAGTAGGTGTAGACAAAATATATTAAGATATAATAATGGCCAAAATTTTTCCAAATGACTATAAACCCACCAATCCAAAAGGTCAAACAACTTCAAGGTAAGTATGACCATAAAGAAAGGTATGCTTACATACAATATAACCATATTGCCTTAATCCAGTGATAAAGAGAAAATATTACAAACATCCAAAGGAAAAAATAGGTATATCACAAACACAGGAAAAAAAAAATACTGGAAATTTTGTCTGAAACTATTTGAGGCAGAAGACAATAGATTAACATCTTTAAAGTACTGAAAGAAAACCTGTCAACACAGAATTCTATACCCAGTGAAAATAACTTTTTAAAATGAAGGCAAAATAAAAACTCTCTTGGGCAAACAAAATCTAAGGAAATTCATTGGCAGCAAACCAGCACTAAAAGAAATAGTAAAGCAAATTCTTCAGGTGGAAGATAAATGATACTAAATGAAAATTTGGATATACACAAAAGAAAGGAAAGACTTAGGGCAAATGTGTAGGTGTAGGTCTGTTTGGGTTGCTATGACACAATACCATAAACTGGTATTTTATAAACAACAAACATTTTTTTCTCACAGTTCTACCATCTGAGAAGTTCAAGAACAAGGCACCAGCAGATTTGGTGTCTAGAGAGACCTACTCCTGGTTCGTAGATGGTGCTTTTCCAACGTGTCCTCACATGACAGAAGGGGCAAGGGAGCCCTCTGAGGTCTCTTTTATAAGAGCATTAATCTCTCATGACCGAGTCACATCCCAAAGACCCCCACCTCCTAATACTATCACCTTAGGGGTTAAGTTTTAATATATGAGTTCTGGAAGGGCACAAACATTCAGACCATAGCAAGAGGTAAATATAAAAAGCATTTTCCTCACTTTTATATCTTTAAAAGATAAATAAATATTTAAAGCAAGAATATCCTGGATGGCTCAGTCAGTTAAGCATCCAACTCTTGGTTTTGGCTCAGGTCGTGATCTCAGGGTCATGAGACCGAGCCCCACATCAGGCTTGGTGCAGAGTCTGCTTGAGATTCTCTCCCTTTCCCTGCCTCTACCCTGCCCCTCTCATAAATAAATAAATAAATAAATATTTTAAAGCAAGAATAGTAACAATATATTATGGGGTTTGTAACATGAGAAATTAAAATGTATAACAATTGCACAAAGGAAATAGAAATGGAACTAGACTGTCATAAGTTTCTTATATGTGAAATGTCAGGTTATTATTTAAAGCACACACACAATATAAGTTAAAAATCTATGATGTAAATCCGTGAATAATCACTAAAAGCAAATAAAACAAAAATGTATAGCTACTAAGCCAATAATGGAGATAAAATGGAATAAAAAATACAATCCAAAAGAAAGTAGGTAAAGAGGAAAAGGGGAACAAAGAAAAGATAAACAGAAAACAAACAGCAAGTTAGATTTAAATCTGGCAATATCGATAATTAATTTCAATGTAAATTGTCTAATACTCCAATTAAAGGCAGAGACTGTCAGAGTCAGTTAAAAAGACCCACATATACGCCATCAATGAGAAACCTTCTTTCAATATAAAGATACAAAATAGGTTAAACATAGAAAGCTAGGTAATGATACACCACGTAAACATAAAAAAAGGAAAGCGGAATGAAGGTAACTAGAATAACCATACTAGTATCAGACACAGTAAGTAAAATAATAAAAAGGGACATTTCATAATGATAAAGGGGTCAATTCACCAAGAAGACAAAACAACTGTAAAGAAGTAGGCACTTAATAACAGTGTTCCAAAATATGTGAAGCAAAAGTGAGAGAGCAGAGAGGAGAAATAGACAAATTCATAATTACAGTTGGAAAGTTCAACACTCCTCTATCAGTAATTGAAAGAAGCAGTAAACAGAAAGTCATTAAGTATATAGAAAACTTTTCAGAGTTAAACAAGAAGCAGTCTTCACATTTCTTGATTACATTTTGACTGATACCTCCCTTCCCACTACATATGACATTATATGGACTTCTTTCCCAACCAGTCATGATTCAGCATGGCAAATTGTAGATAAAGAGTATAGTCCAACTACTATCAGAATGCATTAAGAAGCTTCCAAACATGTAGGTATAAAAATACAAAGATAGCAAGGTAACTAGGGAGAAGAAGCTATTTTCTGCTCACTAGATCAAAAACTCAAACAAAAAACCTCAACATGTTTGCTTCCATTCTTCTTCTAGTGATAAGCAGACTGTATCCTTGCCCCTTCACAATACATGTGTCCAATTATACATTGATCAATTCAGCCATCCCCAAGCATCTATTTCTACATATTTATATGTGTGTATGGGTTGATGGTGTCAGACATTCTAAAAAGTATCCTTCACTGCCTGAGCATTGTTGGCAGACAGATCCCATATCCAAGTACATACTTGTTCCTTCTAGCTACAATAGTCCAGATTCTTTTCACACACTATGATGAATACACCAACCTCAAGTAGTAGCTTCTCCACAGTAAGTTAATTAACACCGTGCTTAACGTAAATTAGTAAGCTGCCCAACTGGTTTTCCAGAAAAAGAATGGCTTGTGTTCTCTCTCGCTCTTGCTCTAATTCTTTCTATACTGTCAAATAAAATCCTAATCTTACCTTAGTGATTATCTTGCAGCTTTGAATTGTTCTGCATAAAATGTATCTATTCATTAATAATTAAATCATGGAACTGTAAAGGTAAGATTGTCAGCAAGTCTCCTACCTGATGGACTGGCTTTGATGGGCCACAGCTCAGGTGCTTGCCAGCAGCTGACTTAGAAAAATCTCCAAAGGTTCTTGGACAACTATCTCAGGCATTGCTTACCCTACAGTGCATCTTTTTTCCTCCTAGGGTACCCAGAACAACTTCACATGGGCAAAAATTGAGGCAATAGAAGGGAAATGGAGGGGTATAGTGGAAAATTTTAAGTTTTCATTTTTTTTAAGTCTCCGGTATTATGTAGGATTCCTTGCATACATTACAATTGAGCAGCAAGAGAAAGCTTCTTGATAAAAAAAAAATTATTTGTTTTCAAAGAAATTTACTTTCCTACTCCCTTTGACTTCCATGTCTATAAATGAAATAATTCCCTTCTTAAACCTCAGTCAGTCTCTATCACATCATATTCCCCCATCCAAAATACATCTTCTTAGTAAAGTAAGACACAAAAAATATGTGCTTTGCTAACTACCAAGAAATTCCTCACTTACTATGAATGGTTCTACTTTCTTAAAGTTCTTAATCATAACTAGTTTTTTTTTAAGTAACTAGTTTTTAAACTAGCTATCAAATTTTCCTAGGGCCATGAATTTCCTAAATTAAGTCTATTTTTTTTCTTTTTTTAAGATTTATTTATTTGAGAGAGAGAGACAGAGAGTGTGTGTGTGAGTGAGCAGGAGCGGGGCAATGGGAAGGCAGACAGAATCTCAAGCAGACTTCCCACTGAGTGCGGAGCCCGATGCAGGGCTTGATCTAACGAAATGAGCCACTCAGGTGCCCCCCAAATTAAATCATTTATAAAATAATTTTTAGAGACCAAATATTGGGCTCAAAAACTACAGAAAAATGTTAAAGGAAAAGCTATAATTGTCATAACAAGGACCACATATAAAACCAAACACTGGACTTGGACTTGACAAGGTGTTTGGAATCACACAGCTTTTAATCCTATAACAACTATGAAACCTATTCGGCCCTGGGAGGGGGAAATCAGAGGCAACTCTTACTAAAATGAAAAGCACGAAGTTCCACCTTTCCTTTCTGATATGTCCTATTTCATGACGATAGTGAGTATACCTATTCTTTGAATATTTCACAATTTATCAAGTGTTTTCAAGTAGCCCACGCTAAAGGTTTGAGCTTCTGCAACATGTGGAACAGAATCCATTAGCAGAGTGGGAAAAGCATGGGAGATTTAGAGTTCTGGAGATAAAACCACAGTGAATTATCATAGAGTGGCAGAACTTGTTCAACAGGCTATTAGTCTTAAAACTATGCCACATGTTCATAGAGTACCAAGGGTATCGGGTTGCAATTTGTCACTGAGGACAAATCGAATGTTATTATCTATTAACTTACTAATTATTATTATAGAATTGGATTTAAATTGACTTTAGAATTATAGCATGTAAACGGTGGAAATGGCAAATTGTCAGGCAAACCTAATGTATAGGTAATTTTTCAAATTGCATCAAAAAGCCTTTTGCTCTTGATATCATAAGGTAAACACCAATTTTGGCCAAGCAAAAAATTCAAGTGACAATCATGCCACAGAAGAATTTGATATATCCATGTCTGTGGAATTTAACATTCATTCAGTGAATGGGGAAAGTGTACTCTCAGTGTGCCAGAGATTAGCTATAACTGATGTCCAAGAACAAGAAACATTGGCTCTTTAAATCACCTTTTTTTAAAACTCTTTTCACAATGACTTTTTTTCCCTCTCCCAACAGAATTCACATTTTTTAAAAAAGATTTTATTTATTTATTTGAGAGAGAGAATGAGAAAGAGCACATGAGAGGGGGGAGGGTCAGAGGGAGAAGCAGACTCCCCGCCGAGCAGGGAGCCCAATGCGGGACTGGATCCCGGGACTCCAGGATCATGACCTGAGCTGAAGGCAGTCGCTTAACCAACTGAGCCACCCAGGTGCCCCAGAATTCACATTTTTGTGTAGTTTAGAGAACTAAGGAATGAGGTGGGGGGATCAAGATCTGTGGGGGGTTGATACCACGGAGGCTTTTTGTGACCCACTCTGTAGCTTTTTGTGCGCTAGTACTATTCCCTCATTGGTATTTATTTTCCTATTAAAATAAGATGTGACAGGGGCGCCTGGGTGGCTCAGTCGTTAAGCATCTGCCCTCGGCTCAGGTCATGATCCCAGGGTCCTGGGATCGAGCCCCACATTGAGCTCCCTGCTCCACGGGAAGCCTGCTTCTCCCTCTCCCACTCCCCCTGCTTGTGTTCCCTCTCTCACTGTGTGTCTGTCAAATAAACAAAATCTTTATAAATAAATAAATAAATAAATAAATAAATAAATAAATAAAATAAAATAAAATAAAATAAAAATAAGATGTGACAGGGAACAGGACATTTTTACCTGATCATAAATGTAGGTTTTTATATTTAGACCCACATAGGTGAGGCTATAAATGAGTTGGTGTGGGAGTAGGATTGCTAATTGTTTTAGAGGGTGGGAAAGTATGTCAGGAAAGAGGGGATGGGATAATGCAACAAAAGTAGACAGCTGTTGTAAAAGAAAGAAAATGAACTTTATCATTACAAGACCCAAATTCAAGTTCTAGTTCTAATTCTTACTGACTGTGAGACCTTAGACAAGTAACTTAATGCTTTCCAAACTTTAGTATGCTTATCTCCAAATTGGGATAATAAGGTTATTAGGAGGATTCATTTTGCCATCTCGGAAACATGTTACAAAGTGGCAGGTAATGGCTTTGGACCCAAAAATCCAAGCCCCACATCCAGAATCAGCAAACCTATTAACAAAAGACTCCTCATGTTCATTCAATCACTAAAAAAAAAAAAAGAAAGAAAAGAAAAGCATTATGCACCTTCTCGGATACAGGCAACCTACAGAGCTATGCTGTCCTTGACTTCCACCAGTTCACGGTCTCAGGAGCCGCAGAGATACTTAACAAGTAGAAGCCATGAAATGTTTATAGGTATTTTAAGAGAAGCAAATGTCTTCTATGGATATCCTTTGCATCCCTTTGTTTTGGACACAGACCACTAAAGAGTGAGACTTGAAATCGAGTCTCTGAACACAGTTTCTTTTGCCCCAGAGTCAGCTCCCTGTCATTGTGTGTGTAAGTAATTGCATGTGGCTTAGTTAGGTGCCCTGGATTCTGGGAGTTAGGGAAATTATGCATAGATCTGCCATTAACACTAATGGGGGGTTACGTGCACAAATCCTCCACACACCAAGAAGAGAATAGACTCTTCTCATTCATACATAATAGATCTGTAGAAAAATTAGCATGTACGCTTTTAGGACCTGAACTCTGAAGCTGTACCTTTTATGGGAAATATGTAAATAAGGAGAGAGGATACACTGAAGGACAAGTGCTGTAATGTGCTCCCTTTCTGATGCCTGAGCACCTTGTCAATTTTGCTGCTGCATAAAGTGGGACTAGAGTTGCCCGTGTGGAGATTCCCCAGCACATCTGTCTTCCCAGTGCATAACCGAATTTTGCCAGGCAGAGTTTACTTTGCCAAATTTGCCAGTTCCCCTAGGGAAAGGGAGGTGGGGCAGTGCAATTGATCAGTCAGTAAACACGTACAAATATAAACATTTTTCACGGAAGTATTTCTTTGTTTCCTTAGAAGCTTTCACTACCTCACCTCATAACTTAAGCTGTCTTGGAAATAAGGAAATACGATATTCATTGTGGGAAGTGCTGACCCTTCCAGTCAGCGGGAGTCACCCCTGAAAACCACAGAGATCTGTCATGCTGGGTTTTATCTAGGGAAGGGAGGAAACACCTTCCCTGTGCCTTTCACTTTTCTGCCTCAGCTCATAGAGGAAGGAAATTATTTTCCCAGCTTCTCCATCTACCTACTCTTAGCTCCTCCCTACCAGGCTGATCTGACAGTCATTGGGCCACATTTCACCAGCAGGCAAAATCATGACAGGGAAAGGTGATTCACATTCAGATGGATGAGAACACTCTCCTCCTACAAACGCACACTTCTCAGGCCAGGCCAAGGCCAGCCTCATTCTGCCATAGCAGTCTAGCATTCTCCCTGTGCTCCCACCCAGGGCCCTAACCCCTTCTTTCTATCCCCTTGGGTGCTGCATCCAGGGCAGGGCTGTTCCACAGGCCCAGCCTGCCTCCTAGCTACCTGTTCTAGATCCCTGACCAGCCAGTGGTTGGCTACATGGACCTGGAGTTTGCTCTGTATGATTCATGAATGAGTAGAAGAGTAGGATAGGAGTCTTTATTGGGAGTCCAATCCCACTTACCATAGAAGTCCCTCATTTGGAGGGTGGTCCAGAGGCTTTCTTTAGTTTCTATTGAAAGCCACTAAACTTCCATACCTTATGTATATAACTTCCTGAGTGTGCCCCAGAAGGAAAGAGTATTTAGGCACCAAACTTCACCCTGAATACCTAACAGTTAAAAATGCTAATAATTATTACAGTGCCTTATTTATTCAATCATTCACTCATTCATCAGTGTTGTCACTTTTCCTAGTTTTAGGCATGGCCAAGGCCAGAAATACTCTTGAAGAAAATGAGCAACACCTTCCCTTTGAGGAATGTAAAACCTTTTGGAGGAGAATGAAAAGCAAAAGGAAATTTCCAGACAGTGTGAAAAATATGATGATAGAGGTAAGCACAGGTGATGTAATGGTAAAAGTCCAGAGGCATGGGGCACGTGGGTGTCTCAGTCGGTTGGGCGTCTAACTCTTGGTTTTGGTTCAGGTCATAATCTCATGGATCATGGGATCGGCCTGCATCAGGCTCCCTGCTCAGCTGCTCGAGGATTCTCTCCCTGTGCCCGTCCCCAGACTCATGCTCTCTCACACATGTGTGCTCTCACTCTCTCTAAAATAAATCAATCTTAAAAAAAACAAAAAACAAAAACCAGGCATGAACCCAGGCTTTGAGGCTTTGTGTACCATCTTTTATGGAGCAAAACTCTTGAGATACGTTGAACAAGAAACCATAAAAACCAGAGTCAGCTGTCCTTAAGGTTTTGACTACTGGCAATGGTCCTCTAGGAAGTCCTATCAATGGAGAGAAAGAAACGAACCAATTGTGTGTGACCCATGATTTCAAGGTTTTGTGTCTTAAGAGGTGGAGCATTTATTTCAACTCCAGGAGAATGCATCTGTTAAACAGGGAATGACCAGACGATTCCCAGCCAAGGGCTAGGCAGTCACCTGAAACCAAGGTCTTGTAAAGAGGATGGTGGAAGAAATGTTTGAATGTAATGCTTCATCTGATCCAAGACCTCTGTGACTTGACTGACAGCAGTAAACCCTATCCTGCAGATGCCCATAAAGCTTGCTTTGTAACAAGGGCAGATCAAGAAGCCCATAGGCAGACACAGGGGTAGCTCTTCCCCTTTCAAGTGTAGAATTTATCACCACTAAGATATCACCAGAATTCCCAGTCCCATCTCAAGCCCACAGCCCATGCCATAACATCCCTTGCTCTAAAATGGGGCAACAATCCCAAAATTCCTCTGAAATGCCTATTATCTGGATATAAAGTAGCCCATGCAGACACACAGAGCACCATCTTCTCATGAATCCAGGGAAACCAAGTTGGGACCTCCTACTGCCTTGTGAAATCACAGCCATGAAGCAACTTGGACCACCAGCTTTGTTCTTTTAAAAATCTAATTTAAATGTCTTTTCCAGAATCGTTATTTAAATTTTCCTAAAAGCAGATGTGTGCCGGGGTGGATAAGAGAAAAAGAGACAAGAGGGGAGCCTCCAAGAGACTATTGCAACTAGGATAAAACTGGAGATCTGATAACATAGAAAAACCGATTTCTCCATTAGTCAAAGAAAATTTAAGTGTCACCATGATAAGTTTGCTCCTATCAGGTATATAGCATGGAAATTGACATTTCTGTAAGGAAATTAAGTCAGAGTCTAGAATTATATCTTTTATGTAGCTTAAAATCTCAATTAGAATGTTTTTGCTGCTATCAAATTTTGTCCTGAATGACAGCATTTGGAAGGAGAGAGTTAAAGAAGGAAAAAAAAAAAAAGCTGAGAAAGATTGAGCTGGCATTGCACATGCAAATGAATGCATTATGGTAGTGGGGTTTTTTCCCACTGAATAAATTTACATTTACATCAGTTAGAGCTGATGTAATTCTGCAACCAATGGAACTTAAATATATACATATTTTGTCATGAAAGCCCTCACAGCTACAACCTTTTGATTAAAATCTATTGCAAAACTAAGAATAAATTTCAGTCGACCAACTTTAGATTTGACAACTTTTATTACACATTTTACCCAGAAGTACACTTTAACTGGTATTTTAGCAATACTCAATAGAAGAAGTCTCCTCCAGTTTTCCTGCTAATTCTCTAGATTTTGTAACAGTTCCCATAAGCTGGTGAAATTGTATAAACTCCCACCATAAAGAATGAATACTATAAATTGCCCGCTCTTGGCCAAGGACACACTTATACATGGGTGATACATGGCTACCATTTACATTTTCCCACTGGACTGAAAATCGATCACAAAATTAAAGGAGTGGGAAAAACTGATGGAGAAATAACTTCCTTTGGGTTAAACTGTCACCTGCTCCTGTTTTCTGCTTATGTTAGCCACTGAAAAACTGGTAAGCATGGTCCGAAGCCTTTCGCTTGGTCACTTAAGGAGGTGCAGGAGAGGAGCACGCAAGTAAGACCTTGTAGGAATAAGCGAGAGGAGCAGCGCTGATGTTCTAAGTGATGAGCCAGGGTAAGTATGATCAGTGTCATCAGGGTCATTACAAATGGCAGATTAGTGAAGCTGAGCTTAAGGGGCTTTGTATGGTGGGACTGTGACAAGATCATCATAGTGTAACCTGCCACTAAGTTATCAAATTTGGGGGAAAGATAGAATTTCAAGGACTAGTCTGACAACCATTTGTGGAGAGCCTATGTGTCAGCCACTGTCTGCTGAACTCGTAATTCTCCCAGCAGCCTTATAAAGTAGGCACTTCAGTTTCCATTTTACAGATGACAAGACTGAGGGGCAGAGAGGAAAATTCCATGTCTAACCCCCACAATTCGTAAATCACAGAGGCAGGACATAAGCCCAGTACTGTCCTATGAAATCACAGCCATGAAGCCACTTGGGCCACCAGCTTTGGGTTCATTAAAAATCTAATGGCTCAAACCTTTTCCAGAACCATTATTTGCATTTTTTTTTTTAAATAGATGTGCAATGGGTTGGAGAGGAGAAAAAGAGACAAGAAGCGAACCTCTAAGCAACTATTGCAATTAAGATAAAGCTGGAGATCTGATAATATGGAAAAACCCATCCTTCCATTAGTCAAAGAAAAAGGATTTAAGTGTCTTAAGTGGTCCGTCTCTGAAGTCTGAGCTCTTCACACAATGCAGTCCCATCCGCAGGAAATTAGAAAAGAAACAGATACTACCAGCAAAAAGATCATAGCATTGCCTTTTACTAGCAGCGTGGGGCAGGAAGAACAATGGCTGTGCTGGAGAGAATTTCCTAACAAGCCCACTGAAATCATCTTTGAAGATATTCAAATTACAACAATTGTATTACCATAGGCTTGACAACATTTCGGTATTTATAAGGCTTTTTTGCCTTGGATGGCTAACACCTCATGATTCAATTACAAAATTATATAAAATAACTAATGGTAGTTACACCTAATATTTGTATTGCATTTTACCATCTAACAACTGCTTCCTTACACATGGTATCATCTGAGGCACCCAGGAAGGTTACATGGAAATCACGGCATGGAACCACACAGGAGATCTCGAAAGGAGAATTTACATCAGTCTTCAAATTTATTATGAGAATCTCCTGTTTTCATTGAAATACAGATTCCAAGGTCCCTGTCCCCTAAATTCTTAATCTGTGGTTTTGCAGGTGGGCCTAGGAATCTGTATTTGTATCAGGCATCTGGTGATTCAGTTACATGAGGGTGAGGAGGGGATCCTGGTATCGTACTTGAGAAACACTGGTATGTATCAGAAGGATAGGACACAAACTGCCCCTGGATCCTGTCCCATGTGGTGGGAGGTTGGGGGAGAGGGTTCTTTTCCCCACTACCTGAAGGAGATGACCACTTGCCTTAGCATCGAGCTATTTTTACAACAGGTGACCTCAAGCAGTAGATGATGGGTGCATGGTTCCCAAATTTCATATCCCATCTTCAACTCTTCAGACTTTTTACCCTGATAGTCAATCCTTTCACCTTATTTTCCCAGTCTTCTTTTCCCCACTCTCCAGGTGTTCTAAACCCTCAGTGGGATCCCACACATTAAAATAAGGTTTTGCCAACAATAAATACACCACATTGGAGTCCATCCCCGGTCTCAGAGCATGTGCCCAGCAGTTCAGCCGGTTACTTAAAAGTGTTTAAGTTAGGATATTTTGTACCTCTCTATGTACCTGGGTCACATTAGGAATCCATCAGAGCCCCAACATACATAAATCTCTCTTCTGGTTCAGGATCCAGGACAGAAAACTTCAATCTCAGAATCTACATACTCAGCCCCAGGCTCTCCAGGGGAAGCGAGTCTCCCCCCAGCACCTCAGCACTGTGGTTCTTATTTTCTCTTCCGTCATGCCCGCCCGCCTCTTTTCACCTAGAGCACTTCAAGAGCACGGGCTGTGCTGTATTCATCCCTGAAGTCCCAGTGCTAGGCACATAACAGATGCCCAAGAAATGTTTTTAAGTTACGTCTAGGAAATTGACAGCAAATTGGAGGGAGCAGTTGGGGAGGCAGCCCATCACAAGCCAGTCTCTGAGTTTCTACACTTGTCTCTCCCTCTTCTTTACACAACAGGAACCAAATGGACATTTTCTCCCAGACACACTTACTGTAATGAAATCCATAGACTGGACCAGAAGGATCCTTTAGGTAGGCTCTTTATATAGTAAGTGGAAACTACTCTTCTGTGTGTTCTTTTTTTTAAAAGGAAACACTGTCCCTCCCTGTGTATGGAAAGGCTTCACCCAGACACAGAGAAATAAGGGTTGGAGGAACAGAACTCTTTGCTGTGTGTGCGATGGGTGGGATTTATTGCACCTTCCTTTAACGCCTGGAAGCTGATGCAGGGGGCAGCTGAGGTGACATGACGTAGGGTCATTACTGCACCCTTGGGCAGCACGGGTGTTTTCCAGGTGCTCTGTAATCACTTATTTACTATCCCTATGGCACCTCCAGGAAGAAAGGTCAGCATTATCATCCTGGCTTGGGAGGAGATGGATTTGAAACCCAGAAGGGTAGGAGGCAGGCCATGCTGAGTCACTGTTGAACCATCTCCTCCAGCCACGATTGCAGAATCCATTCCTTGTGGAAAGGTAGCACTTTCCATAGCCTCTGCAGACATCTGGGTGGGGAAAAGCCAGGGGACAAGCTTCAAGATGCCAATTCAATCTGGCTATTTCAGGAGAAAAAGTGAATGGAAACTGAACTTTAACATGTATATTCAGGGGATCCACAAACTCTCTCTAGTGGTGAGGAACTAAAAGCAATGCTTAAGCTACACGTAGAAGTTGTTCACGGAGTATCACAAAGTTAATTACCGCATCCATACTGCTTGTTAGTAGTAGAGTAGCCCGTACCCTGTGGGCAGACAGGAGAACAGGGCCACAGTTCCCACAGGTACCGTAGCTGCTCTGAGCTGCCCTGCTTTGTGTTCTGTAAGGGAATGGGCAAGGTAGGTGTTTTTACTTGGAGCAGTAACGTGGAACACAAAGCAATGCATTCTGATTCACCTCAGCCTCCCTCCCCCCCAACACATACACATACACATACACAGAGAGAGAGAGAGAGAGAGATTGAGAGTGCAGAATTTTAACCTGCTGGATTCACTAGAGAACCAGAGGATGAGACTTGGGTTTGCAACCTCAAAGAATGAAGCAGGGTCATCTCCCTCTCTGCTGGAAGAGAGATGGAGGGGAGGTAAAGAGATGAAGCCCAGAGAAAGCCTCACATGTAGTGGGGACGAGTGTGGGCCTGGGGTAACTGTGAGGCTGGCCCAAGGACCGGCAGCGTCAGCATCACCAGGGAGCTCGTTAGAAATACTGGAAATTGGCTCCCACCCTGATGTACTTGATAGTCAGACCCTGAGGGCAGAGTCTAGCAATCTGTGTAATAAGTGCTCAGATGATTCTCATGTGTGCCAAAGACCGAGAAGCATTGGCTCTGGGGTCACACAGCCTGCTCCAACACTCTTTGGCTCTGTGACCTGAGACAAATCACATAACCTCTCCAGGCCTCCATTCCTACCTTTGTAAATTGGGGACAGTGGTAATGCCTACCTCTCGGGGTTGTTGGGTGGTGAGGATCACATGAGATATTGTGCGTAAAGCACTTTGAGCAGGATCTGACACATAAGAAACTCTCACTAAAACATACAGGGAAAAAAAATACAGACTGTCCTTTCTTCACTTGAACTCTTAGACCCCACTTCCGCCCACAGCTCATGCCCCTGACAACCACCCAACGTTAACGCTTGGTCCACAGTCAACCGTAACTGACAACAAACTCTTGGATCCTGCCTAAGTCATCCATGACCCATTCGTTCATGGATCACAGGCAGACCACAGGTGTTATCCTTTAGTCCCCCACTAAAACCCCTGCCCCTTCAGCAGCTATGGATTCTGACACCCTTAGCTTGGTGTGTCTTCCCCAGAGGACAGAGACTTTCAGAGAATCACCCACAAAGTCTAGAGGGGCTTGGGGAAATCGTGGGCTTGGACTCACTTCTCCTCTTGGGTTTGCCATTTAGTATGTGTCTGTTGAGTAAATGAATGACTACCATTCAACATGGCAAATACAGTCACAGGTTATGGTGACAGGAGACCAGACTGAGTTCCTGCTCTCAGTTGATCGCAGAGCTTTATTTATGGTTCACTGATCCATTTAGAGGTGCCAGGGCGGCGTGCTTTACTGTGGCATCCTGCCAGGTTTGCATGCCTGCCAAACAAGCTCCGTTCCAGATAAAAATTACCACAATTTGTAGCACAAATTTAAAACAAAACTTTAATTTATTCCTAAGAAATGCATTACAGAAAAACAACAGTTAATAAGCCACGGATTCATTTGGTGTATTGTTAGAGAAAGTAGAGTCAAATCTCAAGACTAATGAACCTGGTAAACATAAAGAGTGTGTGTGAGTGTGTGAGTGTGTGTGTGTGTGTGTATGTGTGTGTGCGTGTGTGTGTGTGTAAACAAAGGAAGGCAGCCAGGAGGGAAAAACAGATTCCCACGGGGCGCGGGGTGGTAGACAACAGACAACATATATATGTAGTGATATACAAGAAAAGGTCTAACAACTTTTTTCCTTTCTCCAATCCTGCTCAGACCAAGGAGTACTCTATACTAGTACTTCTCAAACTATCCATGTGTGAAGGACAAGTTTTTGTTCTTTTGTTTCACTTTATCATTTCCTGTCATGGACTAATATTATAAATACAACAAAATGAATTATTTTGAAAATTATATAAAATAAAAGCACACAAAATACATGGCACTGTCCTTGCAGAGAGATCATTCCCTCAGCTCGCCCTCCTCTCGAGGGAGGGAACTAGACATCATTGAAGGACACACTTCTAAAATTCTAAGACTATCACATGAGCAAAGAACAGGACATGGTTGCCCCAAATTGTGGGTGACCGTGGTAGCAGAAGTAGCCTAGCTACCCAACCTCCTCACCCCTGCCAGGCGATCCCGCCTTCTGGGAATAGCCTGCTGGTTTCACCAATGAAGAAGGTTCCTGCTAGAAATCTCAGCAGCTCAGCAGAGGCCTAACCCAGGCAGGAACTACAAGCAAACCTCCTACTTCCTCCCACTTTCCCTTTTTTCTGGTTGACTGTGTCATAAAGAGTTGCGTACACCCAGTGGAGATGCAGATTTGACAAGGCTGAGTATGCATATTTGTTATTTGTTTTCTCTTTTAATTATAGGTATTTCTTTAATCTTGTGCAAATAGTGCTTGCAAGAAGTGAAGACTGAGGGACCGGGCTTGCTGTAACATGTGACTTTCCAAGTGGGCAACGGCACAGTTATCAGAGGGGAAGAGAATGCCTGCGCCCTTCTCAGTGGCAGCATCCCCAGAAAGGGGACTTTGAAACCATTTTAACTTCCCAATTATTGACGCTGCTCATGCACGGATTTGGATCAGGATGGGGGTCAGAGTGGGAGCAAACAACCCAACACTCTCTCATGACCAGAGAAATCTTTGTTCCCCACTTCCTCCTGCCAGGTGCTCTACGGCTCACTCCCCTCTGCCCCTGCTTCAAGGGCACCATTTTATTCCCAGGACAGACCCTGCCCACAGCCTCTGCCCGCAGCACTCCATTTCTGCCCTTCCTTGGGGGGCTTATTGTCTCTATGACCTGGGGCTTTTGGGCTATAGGCTTTTCTTCTCCCAAATATGTCCCTTAAAAGGTATAACGTGTGAATAGGAAGTAAGTAAACACGGTAATAGTAATAACAATGTGGTATCTTTTGAGAAATCTCCCTGATTCAATGAGATACCTCAGACCCCACAGAAAAGTATGCCCTCCTCTGAGCCTATGGGGGTATGAATATTTTTATAAAACTGTCCCCACTTGCTCTAAACCATGAGCTTCATTCATTAGCTTGATCCCTGTTGGCTACAGCAATCTTTGCTAATGCCTTGCCTAGCTCATGATTCGTTCTCTGAGCTTGGATCTTGAACTGCCTTCTGGTTGGGTTCTTGTGACTGCTAAGCTCAGCGCGCGCACGGGGCCCTCAGGGAGCATCCTCGCCCCTTAGAAGCACAGACTTCCAAGACTAGGTTCAAGCCCTGGGTCTGCCAGTTAGCAGCCGTGCGAACTTGCGTAGGTTATTCAGAGTCACAGAGTCACCTCAGGTGACTGATCCACCAAACAGAAAAATAATGGTGTGCTTATAAGGACTAAATGAGACAGTATTTATAAAGCAGTTACTACAGTGCCTGGGACATAGTAGACACTAAATAAAAGCTATTATTTTCATCTGTCCTTGTGGACAGGATCCGGACCATGTCCTTCAGTGGGTAACAAGCCGTATTGGAAGAAACTGAGCGTGAGAATAAAGCATAAATGAATGTTACAGTTAGATCCCCTAAGCCTGCTCCTTCATTCAGCTTATGTTTAATTCAGGGCCTGCTTAGTGCTGGGAACTCCATTAGGTTAGGAAGGCAGGCTCCTCTAATAGGATGCTAAGGACATATTAGAAGAAACACACCCATAAAAACCAAGTACCAATTCTTGTATCTATTTTGCTAGCTACACAAAGGTCTGAGGGTATATACTCATGTGATGTAATATCCTTGAGGAAACCGGAGTCCTCGTAAAAACCTACCCCAGAGTAATGGCCCCCCTCAGCTCTGGCTCATATTCGAGGCGGCTTGGAGCAGAAGCACAGGAAGGGTGAAGAAGGACGCAGGGCTTCCCATGGGCCTGGCCTAAAAAGACACCCCAAACCCAAAGGGGCACGTCTGTCAGTGACAGTGGCCATGGCAGAGGCGGCCACGCCCCTCAGAAAGGCAACCAGCAAGCAACAGCCCAATGCCCCCTCTCCCTTCCCAGGGCCTTTCTCCGCAGGGCGCGCACTCCCCCGGCAGGGCCCCGCCGCTGCCTTCCTTCCCGCTGAGCTTCATAAAACCGGAGACAGGAAGGCAGCACCGGTCTCAGATTCATCTGCTCCTCAGTCCAAAGGGCTGGAGCCTCGGGTCCCCCATCCCCGAGTCAAACCTTGCGCGTTTTCTCTTGCACCAAGAGCATCTGTGCGCGGCGGCCTAACCCCTTACCCGGTACCGGTTCCCTGGGGCGGGGGAGGGAGTCAGTGTCGCAGCCCTGGCTGCAGCGGCTTCCTCCCTTTCTTCCTTTTCTTTCCTTTGTTTTGGGGGATTTTTTTTTTTTTTTTTTAATGCCTCTTTTCAAGGCAGAAGAGGCTCTCCTTCAGAGAACATGTCCTGGTTCGAGGGAGGGTTAAGTAAACAAATGATAACAACACCAATCAACTCTCTTTGCTTACAGCCCGCAGAGTCAATCTGCCTCCTGGCTCTGGAGCTACCAACCAGCAAAGGCAAACTAATTAGACACACACAAACACTTAGGCAATCACACCTTGTGAATGGAAGCGTCTTCTTGTCATTTGGCAAGTCTCTCAGCTGCCTCGGAGCGTGAGACAACAAATCCCCTGCAAACAAGTTCCGCGCTCTCCCGTTAGTGAGACCTAACGGATCACAATGGCGGGAGGTGAAAGGTGGCAGGCCCGTCAGGTAATGACATCTCTCCAACAGCCCATATTAAAACAGCGACACTTGTTTAGACTAGCCTATTTGCACCTACCTACAGAGGGCCTTTTTAATGTAATTATTAGCCTCTGCCGCCCTGCTTAGGATCTGAAAATATCGTTCATTTTCATCTTGCTTTCAGCTACCGCTGCTACCTCTTCCTCACTCAGTCACCTCGTCTTCCCACAACCAAGTGCAGAAACAGGCACGAGCTACCAGAGCTGAATTAACAAGAACAAGCTGGCAGGTGAGCTGTGTGACAAAAAAGAAGAAGAAGAAAGGAAGGAAAGAAAAAAAAAAAAAACCCTAAGAGATTTTGACAAGATATTCTAATCACTACCTGTCTGTGGAAATCTCGAAAAAATCGAAATGGCTTTTCTCAAAGAGGACCAAAAAGTTATTGCAATCATTGACCGAACTCGAAGACACAAGAGCAAAGAGGGTGGGATGTAATAAGTGTGTGCAGCCAATAAACAGCTGCGTGTTGCTTTAAAAAAAAAAAAATAGAAGGAGGCTGGAATCTATTCACAGGCTGGCTCTTGAGTTCTGATAACTGCTCATCATAGCGCAGAATTTGGCCTTTGACATGTTAAGTAGCTGGAAGGGATGGTCCCACCTGACCTCACTCTGTATTATACAAACAGATGCATCACCATGTAAAAGTTTGGCTGATACATGACGGACCTGTAGGTCAAAGACCAGAATTTATAAGTCCCCCAAATGGTTTCCATCTCTGCTTGTAAGTATCCAGGTCATATTCGGGCAGAGCAGCGAGGCGTTTCATCAACCCACTATTAATTGTTAAGTATCTGCCGATGCTTGGAGCTGTGCTCACTTGAAAATGATGCAGTTGACTTTCTGTCGAGATGGTTTTCAGTCTTGCTCCTCAAACCTTATCGGCGCCCTGGTTATACCGTACATTATGGCAGTCGCTCATGAATGGTTATATACAGCGATGATTTTTTTTTAAAGACACTACATTAGACTGCGATTAAGGAGAGACTTGTGTACAAAGCAATGCACATCTTCCTGTTTTCTTCGTATATTTTTCCCCTCTGCCTCTTCACTTCATCTTCTTCCCTACCCCCCTGGTGGAAAAGGTAGATTTTATAGAAGTCCATTTCCCAGAGAGTCATGAGGGTCACAGAAGCTCCAGATATAGAGAACAATCTGGGATAAACCTCCAGGAAAGGAAAAAGACCACCTGGAAAGAGTGGCCAGCAAGGAGCCTTTATTCCCTCTTTGTCGACCTGTCACCTGCGCTAGGCGCCGTGTGGGCAACTGGAACAAGAGGGAAAATGGGAAATGGTCCTTGATTCAATCTACTAAGGCAAAGAGGACTAACAACAATTAATTAATTAGTCCTCTTAATTAAGAGGATCCCATCCTTAACCTTCTGATCCCAAACGAGATGCCTAGCAGTGCGTTGACCACGCTGTCAGCACAAGATTCAGAATCACCAGCAAGAGGTTGCTGCTCACAACTGAAAATGAGAGCAAAAATTCAAATTCAAAACAGCAAATGAGAAGAGGTTAGAGGGAAATGACATTGTTTCTTCCAGTAAAGGACAGAATTTTAACAAAAGCACTTAAAGAGGAAGATAAAAGAAATAAGTATTGCTTATTTTGCTCTACTCTCTCTGGCTCTCTCTTCAAAGCAGGGGACAGGGGACTTCTGTACCAAGATGGTAGCACAAAGCTGTGCCTGTGATGCCTACCCAGCCTTCAACTTCTGATCAAAATACTCAAGGATATTTGCAAAAGGACAAAAATTGGTAACAGCCCTGGAAGCTAAAGATGGCACGTAATCATGGGCCATAGTCAAGGGGAAGGTGTCACCAAGTGCAAATATAAATGATGATAAGTTAAAAACACATTCTTAGAATACACACACACACCATCCTCTGAACCCAAACAACATGGAGAAAAATGATAGAAAAAGACTTTGATCCCAGTGTCAGCACCCACACCCCCCAAGATGCAAGGTGTGCTATCCAAGAGAGCACAGGTGGCCACTCCTCAGCTGCACTGGAACTGCCTTCCGAGCTTCCAGAACACTGTTGCCCCAGCAGCTCCTGCCTTTGCAGGACCATTCAGAAGGCAGCCATGCAGGGACTTGGGGGATAAGCGGCAATACCTTGCATCTTGGGATATAGAGTTTCCTACAGAAAATGCATTATAAGCAAGGGAGGACTCAGGAACAACTGTGGAGCAAGGGGCCATGCAGAAGGCCCCTGGGAATTTACCATGTCACAGGAACGCTGCAGCCGCCTCCTCATTTTCCAGCATAGTCAAAGACCGCATAGAGATAAGTGGAGAGAGATTTTAAGGAATTCAAATTATATATATATATATCTCACTAGGAATGAGCACTCCTACTGACAGAATGTACCCAAATCACTTGAACTATTCATTGGAAAACCCATCATAGGGTGAGAGACCACAAGTCACTAGGACCCCACAGTTTTAAGAAAACTCAGATTGCAGGAAGAGATGTCCAGTTGTTGGGACTTCCAGGAAAAAATTCCCCAACATTCCTGGAATGAGCAGCCAAGGCCAGGGTCATGGGAGCAGCACAGAGACAGGATATTCTAGAGGTTGAAAAAGCTTTAGCCTCTTTTCACTCATTAATTATTCTGAGGAAGCCACCATCCTACCCTACCCAGGGGTTCAGGCTGCTGCCCTAGCTTTGCCTGGCTTTTGCAAGCATCAGACAATCAACGAAAGGGCGACCAGGCCTCAGGGACCTTTCAGAGCAAGTTACAAGGACTTCTTGAGTCAATCCCAGGCAGCTTTTTGTCTACATTATCTAATTCTGAATTTATAGCTCTGACTAGAGACACAGAGCATATGATGAGGGTAGAAAGGAAAATTATGTTTACTACATATTGCTTCAGAAAGCAGGGAAGCACAGTATCTTTTAGAAAGATTTCCATCAAAAAGCCACCTAAAGATGTCAGTGCCTGAGCAGGGGTTACAAACACAAATGCCTTCGGGGCCCAGCATATGACACAGCTGCGTGAATCAGGGGAGCCTGCCATCAGAGGGAGCGGTATGAGCCAGTGAAAATTCTCCAGGTGCATCTACAGCCCAGTTTGGCCCTTTGTCCTACCAGTTTCTGTCTCATGGCTTAAAGAGTTAACCTCGACTATCTCTAAATACAGGTTTTTGAAATAACACATTCCCAGAAGGCTCTGTGATGCTAAAGTCAGGCTAAACTCTAATTATAAAAGGTGTTCTAGGATCAGACGCCAGGGCACTCCTTGTATTTTTAACCTTTCCCTTCTGAATGAGAGCAGTAGGAACACCGGTGGCAACCACGTGACCCAACGGACAGTAGGATTTTGGCAGGAAAAGGTGGTCTCAACTAGGGAGTGAGATAGAATTATGCAGTATCCAGGGCTCCATATGGCCCCTCAGTCAGGGGTACCATTAGAGTACATCAAATGCATTACCTTCTCTCAAAGAGCTGGCTGGGGGCCTTCTCATTCCATCTGACCACCTGTCCCCCTTTCCTTCTCTGTCACAAAGACTCCTTCCTCTCTTCATACTGTACTAGGACAGGCAAGCTCGGCTCTTACCAGTCACAGCGGGCGGGGGTGGGGGGGTGGTGGCTGATATCAGGGGACTATCAGCTTGATCAAGGCCGCCCCCCTACCCACTGCTCTCTTAGACTAGAGAGAAGTCAGCTGACCCTCCCAGAGAGAATCTGAGAGAGAGTCCCTGGTTCAGAGTCCAAAAGTCAGTAAGGAGTGCTCATTCTTTAAAGAGCCATGAAGCTGCACAAAGATGGGAGAAGCCAGGCCCATAAATGTGTGGGCAGGATTTCTGGATTCCCCAGGCTCTTTGGAACTGTTTGCAATGTAAGGCACAGTGCCTCACACTTGGCCCATGTCCAGACAGAAATATTTTTCTGCTTGTGAACTTGTGTTTGGGTAACAGAAAAATCCTTTTATTAAAACAGGGTAACTCCAGAATAAGAAATGGAGTGTGGACAGGAAAGACAAACAAAGAAACAAACAAACAAAAACACCTCCTTCTAGCTCTGCATAGAATCACTGATGGTTTTTGGAACAGCTTTCTGCAACACTATCCTGAATGTCCAAACTGAAGACATCATGTTCTGCTCTTCTATCACGACCCCTCCCTCATTTCCATTCATTATTTTTTCCCAGGGGAGCTCTCTGAATAAACCCGTCACTCCTTGAGCTTGCCTTTCCCTCACAGCTTAGTGCGACACCAACCTCCAGGCTTGTGTGGAGGGACAAGGCAGAGCTCGTCACCATATCTGACACTTGGGGTTGTCGGTTCCTGGTTGCCGTCGAAGAATGGAACTACTTTGTCCTAAGATAGCGCAGTATATGGCGAAGACAAATTCTAACCATAATTACTTTTATGCTTTTTAAAAATCTACTTCCTATTAAACATGTTTAGCACAGTTCTAGGCCCAGAGAGTAAGCCCTCAACAAATAGAGTTGATTGATTAGTTGACCAAGCCTCTTCTTCCAGCCCACATCCAGAAAGACTCCCTATGGTTCTCCTTAAAGGCTTCGCTGCTGCCCATGAACACCCTGCCCCAGAAACCCCTGCCTTCAGGTGAAATCACACCGAGAAGAAGAAACACCTGCACAGCAAGGAGCCAACAGAAGGCATGACTTGAACGTGGCCAGAGGCACTTGAAAACCCAATTTCACTTTTATTCAGTAACTTCACATTTTTAAAGATGAATCATTGATGTGGAAAGAGAACTCCAACTTACTCCGAATTCACCTACCTCCTCCCGGCTGGGGGCAATGGGAGACCTCCCTAATTTGAGTTTCACATTCCATGGTTTGCAACTTCCATTGCTGGCTCTTTTTTGTCACTAGTTAAGGGTTGTGTTCAGGGATACTAGGAATTCACCTTTCTTTTTCCCAACTCTTGTGGTCACTTAGGAATTGAGGTATTTGCCTGTATTATATGGTGGCAATAGGGAAAATGGAAAAGATATGGTCCGGGTTGACATCTTTGAGTTTAGATGCTTACATTTCCTTTTCAGTTGGAATGCCAGCTCTTGTCTGCCATGCACACACCATCTCAAATCACTGACGTCTTAATCAGCTTCCCAGACCCTTCTCAAGTACAGTCTCCTCCACAGAGTCTTGATCCTTGCCACCAGAAGCAACTTCTTCCCACAACTGTGCTGTCACTGCCTGGGATCTAATGCTAGCCCAACATGTTCTTGACCGTGGGACCCTGGGCAGGTAATTTGAACTCCATGTGTCCAAACTCCTTGTCTATAAAATGGGGAGAATAAGGCAACCTACCTCAAAGGGCTGTGAGAATCCAATAATCCAATTCACAAAAAATGCTTAGCATAGCGTCTAGCTTGCCTCACTTCCTTATATGAACAGTATCTTGCTCATCTACCTGAGAGTGAGCTCTCATCTCCCCCAGCCAGTAGGGTTCTAGAAGAGCTCAGGGCAAGTTGAAGGTCCATCTTAGAATAAGGTGCTTGGGAAGAGAAACAACATCCTTCTCTCTGTGGCTGGTTCATATACGTGTCCAACAAATACATATTGAAATGAGCCCATGAGGTTTATACAATGCCTAGCATATGCTAAGCTCTGAGAATATACTTGTTGATTCTTTGTTGACATAATCTTATACCAAGAGGAAGAACCCAAGTATCTCTGTATCTGTAAGTAAAGTACGTCTCTTTGAAAGCATCCACGTACAACTAAGACACAAGACGTGACACAAAGTCAAATTTTGCCTTCTGGTAACCTGACAAGGCTGAAAAACTCTGACAGCACACAAAAACTTTTGCCAACATGGAGAGCTGTCATCCGGTGCTTCCCCACCTTCCCAGTGACATACACATGCTACAGCAAATGCCTGAAGCATCAGCGACCGGATCAAGGACAGTGCCCTGCCCATAGTTAGTAGTCACTCTATTTATTCTCACTCTGATCTGCTGTCAGCACATTCCGTTCAGATCTATGGGCTATATTGCAAGCTAAGATTGCAAGTTTTCATCATTTCGCTCGCAATATCTATTTTCAAAATGTGCTCTTGTGAATGCAAGGTAAATCTAATAGTTTTCTTTCTGTAATGTTCCTAGGCATTCTCTGCCGTCAGCATAAATCTTTCCTCCATCCCTTTGTACTTTATTAGAGTTTTCCCCGCAAGAACTCCTTTTGCCATCTCCCCATTCTGATGCTCCCACTCTAGGACTTGGTCATTTTAAGCTGCTCTGGTCCTTCTCTAAAGAAACAAATCTGGGCTCCTATGTGTGAACATCCAGAAAACTCTTTGGAATGTGATTCATAGATCTGCCATGTCCTGGTGGGCAGCAGAAAACCCAGTCAGATGGTATTCTGAAGAAATGTAAGGAAAGACTATCCACAGAGCAGGGTCAGGGGAGAAACACTGGGAAGCCATTGCCACCATGTTGCTGGAGCTTGGAGAGAGCTGGAGCCATCGATGAGGGGCCAGCCCTCAGAGCTATTGTCTGGGAGGACATGGCTCTACCAGGCAGGAAGAGGGAGGGAGGGTGTGTCGCGGCCAAGGGGTCAGCTGCCTGGAGCCTGCTGCAGCAAAGAAAAGGACAGAGAATGAATCTCACAGGTGAGATGAGGAAGGGAAGCAGAGAACAACCAGCACGATGTATATGAAAGTTCATGTACCAAACCTGGAAACGACATTGCACCCTATTACCCTGCCCACCACAGAAAACTCTGTCCATGCTAAACACTTTCCAGGGAGCTTCCTACTTATTTGACTCTCACTGGCCTTTACTGGTGTTACTAGAAAACAGAGGTCAGTTTAATTTCTAAAGAAGGAAAGTAGCATAATCTTACCTGTGACTGTAATTCTCTTAGATGCTCCCAAGATTTGTGGGACACCACCCTCTTCTTCTTGCAGAAATACAGTAAGGAAGAAAAATTTCTCTTTTCCAGTTAACAATACCTGAAATAAAGACAGCAATCAATGAGGCATCCACAGATTATACTTCCACTTTAAGTGGGAAATTTTATGTATTTCAGTTGTAGATGTAATGCAGTGGTCTCAACCTGGATGCTCATCAGCATCACCTTCAGAACTGTTATCTAGTACCGAATCCTGGGACCTACCCCAGAGACCCTTGATTGAGAGTCATTAATTTAAAATTATGGATGTATGATCAGGAAGCTCTAGACAGAGATTTTTATCCAGACCTCTTTGATCTATTGATAAACTTTAACATGTTATGTTTTTTTAAAGATTTCCCATGTTAGTCTCAAGACAATGTACTATTTAGAAGTACATACCCAAGGGAATAGAAATTAACTTTCACTTGGGCGCCTGGGTGGCTCAGTCGTTAAGCGTCTGCCTTTGGCTCAGGTCATGATCCCAGGGTCCTGGGATCGAGCCCCACATTGGACTCCCTGCTCAGCGGTAAGCCTGCCTCTCCCTCTCCCACTCCTCCTGCTTGTGTTCCCTCTCTCGCTGTGTCTCTCTCTGTCAAATAAATAAATAAAATCTTAAAAAAAAAAAGAAATTAACTTTCAGATACTGTCATGCTCTTAAAAAGCAATGAATTTAATTCAAGAACAAGGCTTTTCACATGCAGAATTAAAATTAGTTTGTGATTTAAGGATGGGTTGTGGCCTTTCTGAAAAATACAATGAACAAACTAAACATTGCCTATATAGTTTTCCAAACCCAGCTCAAATCCTTCCAGAGAAGAGCCAGCATTTTGTACGTCAAAAGGCACAGAATTTTTATTCCTCAGTATCTCCAATAAGTAATCTTGTCATCCACTGAATTAGTAAAGTATTCTGCTCCTACCTCCTGTTTTGTTTTTGTTTGCTTACTTGTTGGCTCATTTACTTTAGCACATTTCTTCTTCTGGATTTTTAAAAACACTCATTTGTGCATATATATGTTGGGAACATTTTGAGGTCAGAGATTGTGTTTGTTCATTTTTATATCATTACCCACAGTGCTAGTCCAGTGTAGTCCACTGTAGATGCTCCCTATATGTCTGTTGAATTAATACATTACTTTAAAAACAAATGTATTTCTTTTTTTTTAAAAGACTTTTATTTATTTACTAGGGGCAAGAGAGAGAGAGAGTGCATGAATGGGGAGAGGGGGAAAGGGAGAGGGAGAAGCAGATTCCCCACTGAGCAGGGAGCCCAATATGGGACTCCATCCCAGGACCCCAGGACCATGAGCTAAGCCAAAAGCAGATGCTTAACTGACTGAGCCACCCAGGCACCCCACAAATGTATTTCTTTGTGGACAAAATGTACCTAGTACTAATGATGTTTTTCACTAACATGTATCTTTCCGCATCATGCCAACCTATGGGGCCATTCTCAACTCTTCCACTCCAGGGACAAAGAAGAAAACCTAGATCTCAAATCCAAATATATTATGCTCAATTTGAACACTAAAGGCACCCAAGGGGTTTCATATCCAAGACCTCAGAAAACATTCATTTTCAGACAAATGTTTACATCTATCCAGTGGACTTTCTTGATTTTAGTATGATCTCTTGATTTTCTCTTATTACTGAACCTCTCTACAGCTCTGTCCTGATGAATAACAGGTATCCCTCATTTGTTTTTACCCTAAGTCATTTTAAATGAAAGTTTAAAGCCATCTACACAATGAAAGATATCATTTAAAAATAAATAATGACAGATAGTGTTTGGTAGCCAGGAACTTGAGTAAAAGATGTGTCTGGAAATATCACCCTTGAAAATCATGCACATAATGAAAAAGGGCCGGAACTGATGAATTTTAATGCAACCAGGCAAAGACCCAAGGCCTGTCACACCAGCTGGTCATTCTTGCTTTAGCCATTAAAAGTGGCCTTTTTCTGTGGCTAACAACAGAAATGTCGGTCAATCAGGCACAGCTGTAGGTCTGGGCTTGGAGCCCACTCTCAGCTTTGCCCCCTCCCTCTCCTTCCCCCAGGCTAGGCCGGAATGAAAGGGTTAGGATTGGCAGTAGGCATGGAGAAAGGGGAAAACCGAGATGCTGAAATCCAGATGAAAGATTGATTGCTGCAGCATCTCAGGCCTTAGCCCATTAGGTAAAGTTTAACCCTTGCAAAGTAGGTCACTTGGCAAAAATGGATGGAAAATACAAACTTCAGGTTGAAAGACGGGGAGGAGGCAAGGGGAAATGCTCCGCTGCATATGGTGTTCCATTAATAGGTATCACACTCCATAATGGGAACATTTTTATACAAATGTGTTCTTTGGAATCCAGCCAAGATCAGGGCACCCTAGTGAAATCACAATGCACAGCTAATGAGCTACTTTTGGTGAATTTGGCACTAGAGACTAATAGAACCAATTTGTCCCCAAAATGTTAAATCATTTAGCGCTTCTTTGGAGGTGCTAAGTGCATCTAGAACTTTTTGGGGCTGTCAATAAAAATTAGAGACCACTCAAAAGCCTTCAGTCTTGGCTTGCAATCCTTTATCCTTGGATTAGAGGGCTGCCGGGCACCTGAGGAGACTCTGAGCACAGCCTGCTAGCTGCAGGAAGCAAGTGGTCGGGCTGAGCCACAAATGCGCTCCCCTGACTAATGAGAGACTAAAGAGATAGTGAGCGTTCTTTACCAGTCATGCTGTCAGCCCACGGCACTGCTGTAATCAGGCGGACAGGATCATCTCCTCCCCACGCTCCACTGCCCACTAATTCTGTTGCGTCACTGTCATTCCCCCAAGCCCACAATCTTCAGACTCTGCCCCCGCCTCACTTTACCATTTCCCCTTGCGCTTTCCTCCATTCCCTCCACACCAGCCCTCAGCCCTTCACTTCTGGATTTCTGAAATTGTCTGCCTGAACTCCCTTCTACCAGCCTCCCTCACTTCTAGCCATGCCACATATTGATGGAAGATGAATCTTCATTAACTAACGCTCTCAAAAAGTTACTCGCCTATTTGGAAACTTTCAATGGCTCCCCAGTACCCACCACATCAAATCTGAACTCAGCCATCTGACTGTCACCACCTTTTATAAGATGACCCCATTCAACCAAGATAGCCTTATTTTCCATGAGCTGTCTTACCCTGCCTGGCTCAGGAGAATCATTAACCATCGTTGAATAAATAAATCCCTGCTACTGCTCACCCTGGAGCCCACTAGAAAGAGTGACTAAGTTACATAGTGCTGCCAATGTGAGAAACAGTAAAATCCAAAAGGAAAGCCTGCAATTTAAAGCATCTGCCCTTGTGAATTACATTTTAGAGGTTAAAAAATGCTATTTGTTTTCTTGGTCTATGACCAACTCACCCTATTCCCACAAAAAAAGCCTCCTCCCCATGAATCCAAATTTGGGCAAATCCATCAAACTATTTTTTTATGCTGCAGTAACAAATAAAAGCAATTTTACTGAGATGGCTGCCTGCCCAACATGCCTTCCACCCTCATCAGACTAGCTGTGTTCCATGAACGCCCGCATTCATGCTGCCTCTGTGCCTTCATATCTGCTTTGCCCTTCTTGGCATGTTCCTTCTCTCTACTCCATCCATCCAAGGTCCACTCTGCAAGACTCCGTTGCAGCTCCACCTCTGCAAATTTGGCTGCCATACAATCCCTGATCCTCTAGGATTTTGTTCCTGATACAGTATGTACAATACTGTTTACTACTAAAGGTTAATATTCTCTCTAGTACTGATTGCTGATCACTTCATGAGAGTCATTCTTGCTTCCTCAAAAGAGTCATAATTTAAACTCAAGTTTCCACGTAATGCTATGGTCATCATAGGTGCCAAATAAGTACCTTTTGATTGGTCAACCCATTCATGCTTCAATTCTATCCCTATCATGCCTAAAATAGTGGTGGGCATAGAACAGGGGCTCAAAACTCTAGTTAATCAAGAATTAGACACTTTCATGGAGCATTTTTTTAGTCTACTCCAGATATCGGGTTAGAACATTCTCTAATCTAACAGTAGGGCCACTGTGCTAGAGAAGACTAACCATCTTCCAAAAATTTGTGTGCCCCCTTCCATTATATAGAGTTGTCATTGAGAAGCAACTGCCTGGTCAGGCACATTTCCCAGCCCCCTTACATCTAAGTAAAGCCACATAACTAGTGTTCACCAAAAGAACATAAGCCAACATCATTTCTGCGCCAGAGTGGCCAAGAAGTGGATATGCTTTCTCCACCCTTTTTCTTCCCAGGTGCCACCAGATGCAGATCCCTTGAGTGTTCAGAGGATGGTAGAGCCAGACGTTGGAAAGAACCAGGTCCGTGAATCACCAACCACATGGAGGAAACTTCCTGCCAATTGCATCAGACTGTGACTTCAGGAGAAATAGACTCTTACTGTGTTTAGCTACTGCAAAACTGGGGTTTGTTACAGCTAACTAATCCACATACCTACCTCTGAGTGACTGAAGGGGCCACTGAGGGGAAGAGAGGTTCAAGATGAGAAGTAATTAACCCCTCACGCATTTATACATGATGAGTTATCAGACTGAAGGCTAGTTGGATTCCAGAATGTGCTTCTGCACATTTAATGAGGAATTTGGGCATGTTCCACTGGTCATAACAAAACTCTTTTTCTGTGGGTTCCAATATGCTCAAACTTGTGGTTATGACTATTCTTTGAAGTTGCCTAGATCTCCTATCTTCAGCCCAAACCACTTTCCTGAACTAAAGAACTGTGTAGAATTGCTGCTAGATGTCTCCAGAGGGGTGTTCCACAGGCTCCTTCAACTTGGGACCTCTAACACCAATCTCATCGCCCTCTCACACTCACCTCCACCATGTTATTCCTCCAGCTGAACCTCCTATTGAAGTTAGTGGCACCACCACCTATCCAAATGCTGCCTATTCCTCCCCTTCTCAATCTCTCTCATACCCCACTGGTATTGTCTTCTCTCACACCACTGCTGGCTTAAGGATTTAATTAGCTCTTACCTGAACTATAACCATAGCCTCCTAACTATTTTCTAACCCAGTGGTACCTATCTTTTGCAGGGCATTATGATCACTGGGGGGGGGGGGGGGGGGGGGGTGCTTAATTTAAATGCTGATTCATGAGATCCAGGCCACAGTTTCTGATTAGTGGGACGGGGTGAAGCCCGGCAAGGTGATTCTGGAATGGGTGGTCCATAGGATATACTGTCTAGTATCCCTTTTTCAGTCTAGTATCTACACTGCCACCAAAGTTATTTTTTCTATCACACAAATCTGATTTTGCTCACCAACACAAATTCCTCAAAGGCTATATGGTAAAGCCCTTGTGAGTTGGCTTCTGCCTACTCACCAGCCTTACTGCCCTCCCCTCTCTACCAGACCATTGATTCTCTAGTAATTTTGTTCATCCACCTCCCTCTACCTTTGTATGTTCTCTTACCTCTGCCTGATAGCCCTCCCCAACATACCACCTGGACGACAACTACCCCTCTCTCAAGTCTCAGGTCCAACATTAACTTCTCTGGACAACGGGCTTGACTCCCAGAAACAAACATGGATGTCGCTGCTCCTTCTACATAGTCTACCTACCTCTGCCATGGTAATAATGTGCTGGGATCATTGTGTAGGCATCCATCTTCCCACTAGCCTATAAACTTCTTCAGGGCAGGGACCAAATCTTTTTATCTGTGTATTCACAATACTCAAATGTTTGCTCAATGAAACAATAAATTATCATAGACCTAAATGTAAAAGCCAAACTATACCACAAAACTTTCAGAAGAACGCACAGGAGAAAATCTTCATGACCTTGGATTGGGCAGAGTCCTCAGACATGACAACAAAAGCATGATTCATAAAAGAAGAAGTTGGTAAATTGATCTTCATCAAAATTAAATCTTTGGAGTTCAAAAAATATTATTATGAAAATGAAAAGACAAGGAGAAATGATAGAACCCATATCCAGAATATATAAAGAAGTCATATATTCAGTAATAGAAAGACAAAGAACCCAATCTAAAAATAGGCAAGGGCGCCTGGGTGGCTCAGTTGGTTAAGCGACTGCCTTCGGCTCAGGTCATGATCCTGGAGTCCTGGGATCGAGTCCCACATCGGGCTCCCTGCTCAGCAGGGGGTCTGCTTCTCCCTCTGCCCTCTTCCCTCTCGTGCTCTCTGTCTCTCATTCTCTCTCTCTCAAATAAATAAATAAAATCTTTAAAAAAAAAAAAAAGAATATTTAAAAAAAAAAAATAGGCAAAAGAGGGGCACCTGGATGGCTCAGTCTGTTAAGCATCTGCCTTTGGCTCAGGTCATGATCCCAGGGTCCTGGGATCAAGCCCTGCATTGGGCTCCCTGCTCAGTGGGGAGCCTGCTTCTCCCTTTCCCTTTCTCTCTCCTCCTCTCCCTCTCCCCCTGCTTGTGCTTTCTCACTTTCTCTCAAATAAATAAAATCTTAAAAAAAAAATAGGCAAAAGAATAGACATTTCACTAAAGAAGATACATGAATGACCAATAAGCACATGAAAAGATGTTGAACATCATTAGCCATTAGGGAAATAAAAATTAGAACTTCCACGAAATAGCCCATCACTCTCACTGGAAAAACTATAATAAGAAAAGACACACAATTAGAAGTGTTGGCACGAACATAGAGAAACTGGAATTCTCAAAACATGGCTGGTGAGTATGTAAAATAAAGCAGCTACTTTGGCAAACAGTTTGGTAGTCTCCTAAAGTTTAAAAATCTATTTACCATCTGATCCAACAATTTTACTTGTGTCTACCCAAAAGAAACAAAAATGTCATCTACACAAGAGAAATGAAAACGTATGTCCACACAAAGACCTGTATGTGAATGTTCACAGCAGCATTATTCATAGTAGCTAGAAAGTGGAAACCATCCCAGTGTCCATCAACTGCTGAACAGATAAATGATGGTTGCACAAATCTGTAAATTTACAAAACATCATTGAATTGTACACCTAAAACAGGTGAATTATATGATATGCACATTGTACCTCAATAAAGCTATTTTTAAGCAAAGAATAAATGAGAGTTTTGTATTTGTACAGATGTGATGAATATTAGTACAATGGCAACATACATCTGCATACGTGCCATGTGCCAGACAGTGATCCAAGCACTTTGTACATGCTATGTCTACACTGAAGCCTCTTAACAAATTATACTGCTATTAGTAAGTGCTATTGTGGTCAGTTATTATTACATTAGTATTAATTATTATTATACTATATTCAGCTATTAACAGCTATTGGTAGGTGCTATTATCATCCCTATCTTACAGATAAGAAAACTGAGGTACAGGGAAGTTAAATAACTTGTCCAGCATCACATGCCTAAGAAATGGTGGATCTGCAAAATATGGGGAGGGAATGAAATTGTCAAATCACCGCAATCACTACATCAAAAAGATGCTCTGTTTTATTCGAATAATTATGGGAAATAAAAAATGTTTGGATTGTTAATTCTTTCCTCTCAATAACAAATTAAGAATAAAAAATTTAGTCTGAAATTATATAAAAGGCCCCTAAGTATCATTCAATTCTTTCCAGTCATTTTCACTGGGTAAAATGGGCATTTCTGTTAAAATATTACTATGGAAGGCAGGATTTTACATCAGCCCCATTATATGCTATCAAAAGCAAACTTAGGGGATGCCTGGTTGACTCAGTCAGTAAAGCGAGCGACTCCTGATCTCGGGGTTGTGAGTTCTAGCCCCATCTTGGGTGTAGAGATTACTTAAAAAAAAAAAAAGCAAACTTTGTTCATCTTCATTCTACTGCAGTTTGTATATACATGTTCTGAACACAGAAGGGAGCAAAAGTTTCCAAAACCTCAGTCAGCCTAAACCAAGCTCCCCATTTCCCTTCCACGAAGACATCCTCCCATCCGTGAGGTATGCTCATATCTGCAACCATCTCTCCAGCGAGCCTCCGCATAGTCTTTATTTTCAACCCTCCACGTACCCACGCCTCACCAGGGGCTGTGCATGTGACCGTACAGAAAATGTCAAAAGCCTTAGCTTACGCTCCTAATGAGTAATATCAATTGTATGTAAATAAAGAAATCTATTGGTGAAGCCTAGGCCCAACTGTGGGCTAAGTAACACTGAAAATGAACAGAAAACAAGATTAAAGCCATAGGACACTACATGATTTTATTTGGCTAGCCTTAAACTTGGGTTTGTCTCATGCTGGATTGCACATTACCCAGTCACTGAGTTAGTCCACCACCCAAGTTAAGTCACATGAGTGACATATATGTAAGTAAAGAGATATTCCTCACCCCCCCCCGCCCAAAAAAAAAAAAAAAAGTGAGACAGACTTTTAATTCTGCTACGGGCCACCTGACCCAAATCCACAGTTGATTGAAATGTTTAAATTCTGACATTACTGAAGATAACTCAACTTGTGCAAGCCAAAAGTAAGATTTCTTTCAGGCTTCCACCCTCTTTTGTCTCATCCTGTCCTCCAGATTATAAGCGTTAGCCCTTTTCAGCCGCAGCTGAATCGATCATTTTTCATTTCTTCATTACAAATCTTAAGACAACTGCAGCAAACAAAAAATGGAATTTGACTTGCTGATGTTTAATTACTGATGTGGCCTTTTGAAAACATATTTGGTTCTCTGAACCGGTTCCTCAGAACTGTGCTTCATTTCTCACTGGCTCCTATTTTGTTTGTTCTTGGCCTCTGCGCTCCTTTTCGATTTTCCGCAGGTTCGCAAGTGCTGCATCGTCTGCTTTTGAAATGTGTCTTTAGGCGTGCTTTTGTTTGACAAGTAATGCCAAGGCTGAGCTGACACTCTGTTTGAAAATCTTTTTCCAGGTATCCAAGATCAGTGAGCCTGTTCAATGTATACTGTGATTAGAATTTTTCTTCAGATATTTATATCAACATTTCAGTTTTAGGGAGAAATGTTTTTTTGAGCCTACCTGTCAAAGAGAAACTTATAAAATGTAAGGAACGTTATCATTTATATATTCAAATGCAGAAATACACTGTGGTTGTGGTAGCACTGACATCCACCGCCCCCCCACCCCCCGCACGACTGAAAAGAAAGGAGGCAGCCTACACGCACGCAGTCACCGCTTCTCCCACAGGCTGGGACGACCACCTCCTTGGAAGCCCTGGCCCTCAGTGATGGGATTTCAGGGTTTCACTCGGAAAGACTTAGGAGGTTTTCGTCATATGAGTTCATTTCGTATATACTTTCCTCTCGAGCGTAGGAGGAATGGGGGCAACAGCATGAGAAAATACAGCCACTGAATGAAAGTTTGTCAACCTGTATATTAGGACACCCGGTCAATAGGAGTTTATAAGTATCTGCTTTCTTCGGCTGAGAGCTTCGGTCTTCAACGCAGTTCAGCAAATATTCATTTTATCCCCAGATGTATTTAAAAGTGGAACACATTTTACCTAAGACCTCACAAAACCGGAACACATTATTTCAAAATAAAAACTTACTTTAAGGGGCGCCTGGGGCAGCACACTCGGTGGAGCGTCAGACTCTTTGTTTCGGCTCAGGTCCTGATCTCCTGATGGTGGGATCGAGCCCCACATGCGGCTCAGAGCAGAGTCAGCTTGAGACTCTCTCGCCCTCTCCCTCTGCCTCTCCCTCACCGCTCTCTCTCTCTCTCTCTCACACACACACAATAAATAAATAAATCTTTAAAAAGAGAAACTTACTTTAAAAATCTACTACTTTTTGGAAAACCAAGTTTAGCGTGGTACAAGGAAGGGGTGCCACTTTCGCCACTGGCTATCTAGATGCCAAAAGTCAGGTTTCCCTTCATTTGTTATAAACCACCACCAAGGGCAATGTAATAAAAAAATTAGAGTTGAGGGCCATATCAGCTTAAGAGATGAAATAATTCTTAAGTATTCTGGAATGCCAAAATACCCGTGCAAAAAATTAATCTCAAATTTGGCCTCCTGAGTGATGAAATCTATTGATTAAAGTGGGCCCGCCTAAGAAGTCTTTCTTAACCTTTCCAGTTGGCAGGGACACACAATAGAGCACTCGGCAGTTCCTTACCCACGTTCCACAACTCAGACACTTAACTAATTATCCCCAGTTATAAAAAATAGATTTTATTGGCCTACATTTGTCTCTGTTAAATTATATTTTATAAGTCAACCATTTCATTGACAAATATTCATTGATCGCTTATGCTGCACTAGGCACAGTTCCAGATCCCAGATATGTAACTGCAAAGAGCACAATCCCTGTGCTCAAGGAGTTTCTGTCCAGTGAAGGTGGAAAGACAATCAGATTTATTATCAACAAGGTCAAAAATAAAAGAACTTAAGGACTCTGACATGTAAATAATAATATCAGCCATTTTAAATTCTCTGCAGAGTAAGATGGTAGAATAAACAGAGTTTGCGATCTTATGTAGCTTTCTTTAAAAAAAAAAAATCCTAGACAATAATGCTTTAATTTTGTATAATCTGTCATTTCTCCCAGAGCAACACTGACATAGCTGTGTTCTCTCCTCAACAGAGTCTTCTATCAAGAAAAACAAGTTCAGGGCGCCTGGGTGGCTCAGTTGGTTAAGCGACTGCCTTCAGCTCAGGTCATGATCCCGGAGTCCCGGAATCGAGTCCCACATCGGGCTCCCTGCTCAGCAGGGAGTCTGCTTCTCCCTCTGACCCTCCTCCCTCTCGTGCTCTCTCTCATTGTCTCTCTCGCAAAAAAAAATAAAAAAATAAAAAATAAAAAAATAAAAATTTATTAAAAAAAAAAGAAAAACAAGTTCAGATACCACCTGATTCTGCCACTGAAATGCATGAATGCAAGATGCTTTTCAATTAAGTAACACTGAGGATCGGTAAATCTTTCTTTTTGTTTTCAAGTGCTAACCTCGGACGGCAATAGACATCAATCCAAGTTTCTAAATCCAACAGAGGAGGGTGAGGGGACGGAGGCCAGGAGGGTTACAGAGCCGTTTCCACGTCGCGGAGGTCTGAGTGCCAGAGTCTCGCGTTGATGCCCATCCCAGAAGCACTGGTTCTAGGTGCTGCTATTATACACACACTTAAAAGCAAAAGACCGAAGGAGGACGTGCTCATTGTGCGGTGAAGCAGCTCATTTTCACACCACACAAGTGATGAGTACTACCGCAAACGGATGGCTGTCCTAATATTCCCCTCCGGCTGCTGACGAGCCATGGCAACAAAGGGGGCGTTTTCCTTTGTGGCGATCCATGGCAGTTTGGTTAACTTGGTGCCGCTACTTCAGAGTCTTTCACAGGAAAGAGAGCTACCCCCATGCCAGATACCTGGAGTGTTGCTTTAAAAAACGGCCGCAAGAGCTCTGTGATGCGGTCCAAGAAAGTGTTAGAATCTGTACTAGTGAAGTGACACAGGAAAAAATGTGTCATTTGAAGATGGAGGTGTCTATCTACAACCTATCCATTTCATTTTGCCTTTCTGGAGCTTTAACTGGACACATGATGCAGAAGCTCTTATTTTTCTGTAGAAGTTCGAGAGTTAGCCATGAATCCCCAAGATGAGAATACCTAATACACTTCGGTAGGTGTTACTATGCTCACAAATTCAAATGATAAAAACAAATAGGGCTTTGCAAAACATGTATAAAACCAACATACATGTTAATGCCCACGGTCTACCAGCTTAAGATCGAGGACCCCAGGGAGAAACACTTCAGAATTCCATAACTACACCTACTTCAGGGTTCATTTCAGGAAGGAAGAGGAGATAATCATTTGTTTCGGATGCACAGGAGGTGAGCAGGGAATTTGAAAGGTGAGGGAAGGAATATTCTTATTGGGGATAAAATGGAAATTATTTACTCTAGCAATCCTCATTATCCTGTTGATTTCCATCCTGCTGACACTAAGAGGTTCTCTTATCTCCCACCCACCCCCACCCCACCCCTGCTCTCACAATTCTCTATTCCCTTTGATTTCATGACAAAAATTTGCAAGTCTAAAACTTGTATTTCACGGAAATATTAGTATTCAAGCTCCGTGTATTAAAAGGAGGAAGAGGGAAGGCCCCCACTTTCAAATCCACAGTCAACCCTTTGGTATAAGAAGTTTGACAAGCAGAATGGCATGTCCGATTATCAATGCATTATCAACATTTTACCTATGTTGTTTTCGTTGGCTTTTTTCTAGTGCAGTCATTCTATGCAAAATTCTAAATTCCTATCAAGGTAGAATTAAGAACAGCCTTTTTTAAAAGTGTGCCTAATGTGCAGTAAAAAAATAAAGCCCAATTAATCTTTTTTTTTTTTTTTTTTTTTTTTACCATAAAAAAAAAAAAACATTTTATTTTTTTTTTTTTTTTTTTTTTTTTTACCATGAGACTAGAAATACATTTTACTTGTGGTCTATCGTATGGAACAGATCTTCCTGAAAAGAAGATATCTCTTAGACCAACAATATTCTCAGGGCATGAGGAGGAAAATCCATTAAAGAGTTTAATTCTGCTAAAATAAGATCCCTAGCTGCCCCGTACCCGAGGCAACTCATGCAAAGGGTGCAATTTGAAAACTTGATTAAGTAGGCTCTGCTACCGTTCCTGAGTTTAGCACCCTGTCCAGTCATCTATAGCTCCCTAAAACCTTGCCTGATATTCAATTTCCAATTCATCAATACCATACCATGTAGTAAACTTGAGTCAGACTGGTTAGACTCCCAGCCCGGCAAATGTATTAACCACCAGATCATAAGTCTTAACTTCTTTGTTGGTAAAATGAGTAAAAAAAAACTGACTTAAAAATTTATCTCACAAAGTTGTCCTTAAAAAATGATTTATATAAAGCCCAATATACAGTAGGTACTCCATCACCCTTTTGCTTCTCCCAAAAACATATCCCTACCCAGGATTTATTTTCCCCTAAATATTTTGGGGAAAAAAACACAAAGGGGCAATCCTACAAATAAGCAACCTATTATAAACCATAACCACTCAAACAAAACAAAATACACTTTTTTTTTTTATCATGTTGCCTTACTAATTACATCCAAAGTGCCTTCCTTTCACTAATTTATCCCAAAGGGGCATTATACTTGTTGATACATGCCCTGGGTCTAAATCAACAAGCCAGCAATACTTTGATTGGTTTCTAATTTGTGTAGTTTGGGAAAGAACCTAAAGAATTTCCCTAAAGCTTCTCTTTCTTATACGTCCTTGGAGAAAATTATAAGGGACTTTCATGCTAAGGTCGAAGACTCTTTCTCAGATGTCTCATGCGCCACAGAAAAAGGAGGCTGTGTAACTAGGCTCTGCTGGCCCCCAAGCAGGCCTTTATTTAGGTAATCAGGACAAACAAGGCATCTATCACCATGGGGCCAGCTCCTTGGAAAATAGAGCTTCATCCCTCTGTCCCAGAAGCTATCTCATCCTTTCCCAACCAGGAGATGAAGTCAAGACCAAGTTGTTCGGGGTGTCAGTAAGACTCTAAAAGACCTCGACACCTGGTTCCAGTTCTGGCCATTCAGAACTCAGTAGTTCTCTACAGTCAAACCACACTGACCACAAGCATCCTAACATAAACCAAGTCACAAGACCTTCCTAGAGAGGGTAACTTCATGCCTCAGTATAGAAGACTCAGAATCCGGCTGACTGGATATCCTCACCTTTCAACCCAATTGGATAAAGGGTGGAGGCCTGAAATGGATATCTGTGGGAACACCAATGGACCAAGATTTATGATGAAGCCCTAAGATCTTTTTGAAGCTCATCACCTACCAAAACACAATAAAAAAAAAAAAAAAGGGAATAAAACCACCTGTCACATAGTTTGAGTTGTTCTATTCAAATGGAAAAGCCAAAATGCTTTGTATCACTTTTCTGGTAACAGAAAAGAAAAAAAAAAAAAAAAGAATGTTTTAGAGTAGTTCTCATCCTACTGGTAAAACAAAATAAGACCCTTGGTCTGATTCAAACCACATTATTAAACGACCATTGACCTAATGTAAAAAAGCAGCTCTTCATCAATTTATCATTAATGAGAGCATTACCACCTAATGTAAGGGAACTACTCTTCCCCGGGGATTCTGTTCATGGGTGGCTTGAGTCAGACAAGAGCATAGGAGCAGGTCAGCCATGGAGGGAATGCAACATACGTGCTCCGTGTTCCCAGTGAAGGATGTCCTACAATGGCATCTAAAACTGATCAGTTTCTGGCATGTTCAAATGGAGGGAGGAGGCTGAGTTGAGGAAAGGTTCAACTTTCAAATGAGTGCCTTCTTTTTATTTTTTCTAGTAATCCATGCTTATTGTCAACACACATTCCCCAGTGGCTCTTGGCTCCTGCCCAGCTTCTCACCCTCTCTTTGTGAGCATGCAGATCTGCAGTTTGGGAGTGATGCCACCTGGAATAGTAGGGCAATGTAAATGAGTATATTTTTCAAAGACTAAGATGCCAAACAGAGGCTCTGTGGGATTACTGTCCAACAATAACACTAGGTGTTATTTAAACCCCCTAATGGAATTAAATAATCCCTCCTCAAAAAATCTAAGTAGGGTCCTGTTATTTTGCTATTGTACAGATAAGAAAGATGAGGCACAAAGAGGTCTGATAATTTGCTCTTGGTCACAAAGATAATACACGTGGAACTAGGATTTGAACCCAGGAGCTCTGGCCTCAGAGTCTGTGCTCTTAGGCAATGTACTATAATACCTGCCAATCCAGCTAATAATAAAATAAGAGCAGACAAATAAGTATAGGACTTGGATCTCAGAGATAACCAATGCATAACCAAGCATTCACAATGGTGATGTTGGGTTAATTAGACTGTAGGCACTGGAGTCAGACTAACTCAAGGTCGAAGTCTAGGACCTATGTTAGTCAGTTAAACTTGAACAAGTTATTTGACTATCTCAAGCCTCACCTTCCCAATCTTTAAAATGGAGATTGTAACAGTACTTATTTCAGAGTTTTGAGAATTAAATATTACCTGTATAAGCACACTTGCTTGATTCTAGCCAACACAGGGGTCTATAAACTTTAATAATTATCATCGTCATCATTATGTATTACACGTGTGGCTTTCCACTGTAGGTGAGCATTTGGAAGGAATGTTCCTTCTTCACTCTATCCAGGCACCCTACTGCTTTCAAAAGCCCACACATATGACATGGCTGGTGGGGATTAGGGGTATTGGCTACAGCTAAGGATCACAGCAAAGCTAAGGGGCTCACAGGGACCAAACCCCTCAACCTTGGCTTCATTAGCAAGTTTCTTTAGCTGAGTTAACCCAGCCCATGCCAGTCAAGCATTCCCTTACAAATATAAATCATTACCCAATAAACCACAGACATACAAGACTGTCCATGGCAGATAAAGCTGTGGGTCAGAGTAGCCAATCCCTGAGGCTTCGAGGAAAGGGAGGAAAAGCAACAGCATTAATTATATAAACAGGTCCCTGGAAAATGCTTTAAGCAAGTGTTTTAGATTCCCCTTTAATTAGGATAAATAATTACTGCATTTTCATTTTTCAATGAGCTCTCAAACTCTCCCATGCCCCATCTTCAAATACCAAGTAGAAACACACAAAGATCAGGGGAATAAACTAACTGTGTACACTTTTAAAGCCACTTTATCTGTCTGGATCTCGGCTTCACCGTCTGTACAATGAGGAAATTGAACGAAGTAAGTCTCCAAGGCCCCTTCCGGTAGATTTTCCACAACTCCGTGCAGTGCTTTGGGGCTGACATAATGGCTATACCACTTTACTCACCTCGTGTTCTTTTCTAGAGAGCGGCATAACATTTGAAGATATTAACTGCATTTGTTTATTGAGCTTCAAAAACTGTTTTACAAATGTGAACACCAAGCCATCCAGCATTCCTGTAAGTGTGCTGGGAAATAAGGAAACCCAAAAGAGCAGGCCTAAGAAATGTCTGGAGATGAGCTCAAATGAGGAATAAAAGAACTGAAGACATTTTTGGAAAATGACAAAGTTATCTCTTTTAATTAGATTTATTCTGTATATTTCCAGAACTGGAATCTGGAATTAGCATTGCAGGGAGAGAGATAGTAACTTTTTTAAGAAATAGCTTTCTATCCAAGATAATGGTTCAGATCAGAAAAGAATTATTTATATAGCTATGAACATCACTGAAACCTATGTGAAGACTTCCCATCAAGACACTTAGAGGACATTTTCCTCAACTGGGACAGTAAGTGGAGAAATGTATGCTGAGCTCATCCTACCTCTGAATCTGTCTGGACTCCCCCACTTGCTCCCGTAGGGCACCCAGATGTGATGTTTTAATATTTCTTTGTTGGCGTCACCCTCATCAAACCAAGAAGGTCTCCTTATCTTTTGTATTTGTCTGGCACAGCTCCAAGCACATAGTCGATTCTCAATAAATATTGAACAGTAACTTTTTTAAATGACCAAAGAGTTTACAAAGGCTGTCCTTGCCCTCAAAGAGGTCTGCAATCTAGGCAGAGTCTAAATTAACACAGCTGAACTGAATTTTATAGTTATGTACTATCCTGCACACAGTTGGGACTTAGTAAATGTTCAGGAAACAAGTTCATTTGACGGGAGTTGAGCAGGAGTTCATCACTGAATGAAGAGAAGCTGCTGAGGCTGGCCTAGAACACTGTCCAAAATCTGGCCCCCCACCTGATTGCACTTTCCTCGGAAACACCAGCTGATTCTCACAGTCTCCTAATTATACTTGCATTCTTACTCCTGTACTTTGGCTCAAAATTTTTCTTTCACCTAGGCCACCCTCCCTTCTCTAGAGCACCAAGATCTTTCCCTCCCCAGAATGCTTTATCATTATTACCATTTAATAGTACATCTGTCATCCATTTGTTAAGCAAACAGTCACTGATTCTTCAGTATGTGTGGGCTGAGCTAAACTTTAGGTATACAAATGGAGGAGCTATATTTCCTGCACTCAAGAGTTTTTAAATTCCCTGGAAGCCAAACACTGTTTATTAAAATGAACAATTTTAATGCATAATGTCATGAAGGAAACACTGAGGACAGCGCCTAACACAGTCTGCAGGTTTTCATAGATGGTGAAGAAGGTTGGGCAGGGAAAGCTTCCTGGAAGAGGTGTCACCAGAGCAGTCTTGAAGAAATGCTGGAATTGAGCCAGGTGGAGAGAGGAAAGATCCTTTCTGGCAGAGTAGCATGCAAAAGGCTGCAGGAAGAGAACGCATAGTGAATGGAATATGGCTGGTGTGCAGGAAGAAGTAAGAGGTGGGCATGGGGAATAGGAGGAGCTGAATAAGGAAGAACATGTTGTGTTGAAAAGCCCATCTTTTATTCTCACACTAATGGGGAATCTTTAAAGGACTGTAATATTACCTCATTAGACTTGCCTTTTATAACGTTAACTGAGGCAAGAGTAGACTGAAAGGAAGGTCGGTCCCTAGGCTTAGGGGCATGTCAGGAAGCAACTCTAGGGAATTATACATAAAGTGAACTAAGGCAGTCTCGCAGTGGGGAAGAAGGTAAGGAGCAGGTCATCCTGAGCAGGTTGGATCTCCACGGGGTTGAATAAGTTATATTGGAAAGAAGGTGGTCAGGAAGTCAAGGATACCTTCCAGGGTTCTGCCTAGAACAGCTGACTGGACAGTGATGGCATCACTGAGAGAAACACATAACAAGTAGTGGGTTTGGTGAAAAAAGAAAAAAAAAAGGTGGGGGGTGAGTTTCGCTGTAGACCTGATGAGCTTGAGATGCCTTTGAGATAGTCAAGTAAGAGGCAGTTGGATGCACAAGTCAAAAACTCGGAAGTAAGCACTTGGATGGAGATGTGAACTGGGGAGTCAGGAACATACAAATGGTGAAAATCATGAGATCTCATGGAGATCATGAGTGAGGAGGAACCAAGTCACTGTCACCCACCCCAACCTGCTTCTGAAAAGCAGAAGAAACCAAAAGAAAGCTGGGACCACCCCTTGTCCCAGGTCATTGCTTCCCCCCAGGAAAGGAACTGATTTCTAGGCATGCTAGTAGGTCAGCGGTTTGTCTGCTCATGATTATTTCCCAATTCAAATGCTACCTTTTTCGTCTCTAATTGCAGAAACCTTGAAAACTGACCTTTGAGGAAATTCAGTGACCATCGCCAGCCCTCGTTTTGATTGTGCCCTTCCTCCTTCTCATCTGTTTTCCACTGTGTCAGAGGGAGGTAGTGGAGCTGGCTTTAAGTTCTGGAGCTTGTTTTTTAACTGATAAAGACCCCACTTTTCTTTTCCCTGAAGGATGTTTCAGCTGAACCACTTTATTTTGTTGTTTCAATTTCAAAATAAAAGGAAAGAAACTGCAAAAGAAAAGAAAAGAAAAGGAATGCCCCCTAGACCTGTAAGTGAGCCCATGTGCTCCTGTGAGCCCATGAGCACAGAAACCCACCACTGATTTCCATAACCCTGGAAAGCCACAGGGTTATGTGCTTATGGATGAGAAAGAAGAAAATATTCCCTAATTCCTTCCCTCCTTTCTTTTAGCATTTAGAGAGGCAAGCATGCTGAGAAATTATGGTCACCATCTTAGGTCCTATAGCAGAACATTTGAAAATCTGACTTAGGTAAATAGTGTAGAGTAAGCTGAGTTTTAGTGTGTGTGCGTACCAGTAGAGTGCTCCTTAAAATATTGAAGTAATTCTGCCTGAGTTACTAAATCGCTGCTGTCCCAGCCCCTTGGCTGCCCCAGGCTTTCTTCCCGGGACAGTCCAGATCTCTCCACTAAGTGGTTAATGCCTGACACTAAGGGCTTCAGTGGGCTTCAGGTCCCTGCTCTAGGCTGTCATGACAAGCTGGTGTTCCTATGGCCTGATAAGACTCTTGAAGCCCAAGCATCAGAAGGTTGCTAGGTGAGCATGGAGTTGAGCAAGGGCTAGCCTGGCAGGATATAGGCCAAGATGGCCTTTTCTTTGGAGGCACAAGCTGTGTTTTGGTTTCTGCTCTGTGGGGTCACCTGGCTTCCACTAAATTGTCATATCTTTGGGTAATTATCTCATAAATCTATAATGCATAGGAGTGTGCCCTCTTCCCCCAAACTATAAACCCCTAAGAAGCTACCAGTCCTCAGACACAGGGGGCCCACCAAGTCCTAAACCAAATAAATTTAACCCACACCTAGACACAATTTCAGTACAACTACTGAACATAAAGGATAAGGAGAAAATCCTAAAATGTATCAGAGAGAGAAAGATAGAACATATATAAAGGAATGATAATTAGTTCCTCAGAAGGCTTATAACAGTAGATGCTAGAAGTCCTAAGTATCTTCAAAATGCTTAGGGAAAATTAGTCTCAACACAGCAATCTTTATGGAGCTAAATTAGTCGTTAAGAGAGCAGAAAAACAAAAGGTAGTTAACTCTTTACAGCCCCTCCCTGAGACACACGTCACCACCACGCATAAGACACGGTGCAAAGTAAAGCAACTGATAAACTTTTGGTAAATTTGAATGCGAATTGACTTATTAAGAATAATAATGACTGGGCGCCTGGGTGGCTCAGTCGGTTAAGCATCTGCCTTCAGCTCAGGTCATGATCCCAGAGTCCTGGGATCGAATCCCACATCAGGCTCTCTGCTCAGCAGGGAGTCTGCTTCTCTCTCTCTCTCAAATAAATGAAAAAATCTTAAAAAAAAAAAAAAAAGAATAATAATGACTAAAATTTGGGGGATTAAATTCAAAGTGAACTAAAATTGCAATAAATATGAAAATATTTATAAATATGAAAGGAAATGTTAAGATTACAAGCATCTTAAGGTCTATATATTGTTCAAATAAATGACAGAAGTTGTGTTTCTGGATTTTGCTACATTAAGGACACATATTAAATAGCCAATGAAAACAATAGAAATGGAATGGATCACTCCCAACTGTAGAGAGGAAAAGATGGGACAAGTAAAGGTAATATGTTCAATGAAATAGAAGATAGGTAAGGAATGGGGAAGAAGCATAATATATTCTTGTAACTAAGATAGTAGAAATGAGTCTAAATATGTCAGTAATCACAAAAGTAAATGGATGACATTTACTATTACCCATAAAAAGTTAGAAACTCTCAGGTATTTGGAATATTGAAAACTAAAATTCCAGCTATTATATAGTGTTTATAAGAGACACATATGAAACATAATGACATAAAAAGTTGAAAGTTAAAAGAATGGTAAAAATATACTGAGAAATTATTACCTAAAATAAGCCTGCTGTAGCAATATTAGTAAGACACTAAATGAAATTCAAAGCAAAACGCAGTAACAGAAAAACCTTATAAACGCCATTGGAGGTGCAGGGTAGACAGTCCTTCTGGGGCAGGTGAGTGGGTCTTAGTTATGAGGATATGGAGCAGGTCCATGGTAAGAGCCAGGTGTTCATGATCAAGACCAGTCAGCCAGGACTAATAATGAATGATAGGTCTGGGTAATAGAACTTACACTAAGGCCTAAGCCTACTGGGCCAATGTGTGGGCCTTCATGCTTCATACAATAAACCTACAGTCATCTGATGGTCAAGTGACGTGGTGCCCTCAACTAGTACAGACCCTAAGCTCTACAAAGATAGCTCTTATTTAATGATAAAAAGGAAAACCCTGCCAGGAACATATTATAATCATGAACTTGAATGCACTTAATGCAAAACATAAAGAAAAAGTTATCCAAAGAATAGCCTCTGGTCACATGCTATAACATGGATGAACCTTGAGGACATTAAGTAGGACACAAAAGGACAACTATTATATAATTTCACTTATATGTAGTATCTTGAATAGTCAAATTCATAGACACAGAAAGCAGAATAGTGGTTGCCAGGGCTAGGGGGACGTAAGGATGAGAATTTATTGTTAAATGGTTACAATTTGGGATGACAAAAAGATACTGAAAGTAGATAATGGTGATCACTGCAAAACAATGTGAATGTATTTAATACCACTAAATTGTACAGTTAAAATGGTAAAATTTATGGTATGTATGTTTACCACAATAAAAAAGAAATACTTAAAAAAATTTATCCTATCACAAAGGGAAATTTACAAATCCATTATTATATTGGAGGTCTTAATATGCCTCACTCAAAAAATATACATCAAGGGGCGCCTGGGTGCCTCAGTTGGTTAAGCTTCCAACTCTTGATTTTGGCTGAGGTCATGATCTCAGGGTCATGAGATTGAGCCCCATGTCAGACTCCACACTGAGCATGGAGCCTGCTTGGGATTCTCTCTTTCCCTCTCCTTCTGCCCCTTCCTCCCCCACCCATGTGCACGCGCGCACTCTCTCAAAAAAATAATTATATATATAAAATTACATGTATATGTAGCAAAAAGAAAACCTACAGAAAAATTGAACTAATAAGCTTATTCCAACAGACAGAATATCACAATCAGCAAAGAGGCTACTTAATGGAGCAGTTATAAAAACTGAGCTAATCTTCATGAACAATCTATGAGGTAGTCACTATTATGTTCTCATTTTACAAGAGGTACAAAGGCTAAGTCACATGTACACAGTCACACAACTGAGCTCTAAGTAGAGCTGGGATATGAATCCAGACATTCTGATTCCAGAGTCCAACTTATAACCATAATGTTGAGTAATAGAGGCAAGAACAAAGAGTTAATAAAATAGAAAACTGAGAAATAGTAGAGGTGCTCAACAAATCAAAAGCTGATTCTCTGAGAAGACAAAATTACAAACTGCTTATGAGATCAATCCAAAAATTGAAAAATGAAGAAGACATATCCATCATGATAGAAATAAGAAGGAAGACATACTACAGATATAGTAGAGATTCTAAAATACATAAGAGAATACTATCATCAACTTTATGCCAAAAAATTTTTAAAACATAGATGAAATATACAATTTTCTGAAAAGATTGAAATTCCTAAAACCGACTCAAAAGCCTGAAAGCTAATAAACCATTGGAATTAAAAAGATTGACTTAGTAGTCAACTTCTACCACTTCTCTCCCAACAAGACACTGGTTTTATAGTTAATATTCTCCAAACTTTTTAAGATTTTAATTATTTGAAAGAGAGAGAATGAGAGAGAGAGAGGGAGCGCGCATGAGAGGGGGGAGGGTCAGAGGGAGAAGCAGACTCCCCGCTGAGCAGGGAGCCTGATGCGGGACTCGATCCTGCAATTCCAGGATCATGACCTGAGCCGAAGGCAGTCACTTAACCAACTGAGCCACCCAGGCGCCCTCTCCAAACTCTTCAGAAACTACTGTCCCCATCTTATACGATTATTTCATAGAATAGAAAAAGAGGATGAGATTTAGTAAGAAGACTCAAAGTGAACTTAAATGCAAATGGTGGGATGGGTGTTCTATTACTCTTTATACTTTTCTGTATTGTTCAAATATTCCACATTAAAAAAGAGGATATGGGGCTAGATCATCAAACAGGCATATAGCATATCTTTGATTCAAAATTTAATCATTATCTCTGAATCAATAACGTCTAAGTACTTTTTAAGTTTCTATTTCCTAGGAGGTGGGCTCCAATATATCAGACCAACATGTATCTCAACAACAGTCAGCTTGGAGGTAACTTTCTCCCACAGACACCCTTTCTTTCAGAGAGCAGCATACAGGTTCTCTTCTGGACAGTTTCTGAATCCGTAACTGAGTGAATATGCCACCACTTGAGTTTCCAAGAGAAATTTAAGCGATTCCTACCTTGAGAACCTTCATGAGGCTCTGACATTCTTCAGACATTAGTCCTGCTTCTTCTATTGTGAATTATATTTAGAAATAAGTCACCCTAATTCTTTCCCTGTGGGTGCATTCATGTTAAATTTCTTAATCCAGAGAAGAAACCATCTTGGGGAAGAAGTGACCCAGGTAATGCTCTGTTGAAGGCTTGGACTTGGAAAGAGCGTGATTAGACTGAGTAATTTCAGCACAAGTTACAAGAGGAAGATTACCTTCTCAGAGTGAAAACCTTGTCACACTGTGTTCCGTGAGGCTACTAGAGGAATCTAGAAAGGTCACAACACAAGTTTTCCATTTCTTCACTGATCTGAGAGTAAATCTACATTCCAGGAAATACATCAGGAAGTTAACAAAGCTATAGTTTAGATGTAGTAATATTAGAAAGAGAGTTTTAAGTAGAATCAGGCAATAGGAAAGAGAATTCAACATTAAAATTCAGCATAAAAATATCATAATTTGTGAGTTCCAGTAGAATGGCTTACATACTATCTATGATTCAGCTGAGGCCATTCTAAGGGCTGGAAACTCTCTCATGGAGAGACTATGAATTTAGAGATGAGTACTTTCTATTGTCACTCAGACTTTATTCCTAATCCTGGTAATAAATCATTGCACATTATCCTTCAATGAGGTTCCCAAACCCAAATGATGCTGAAGAATGATAATCAGTTTTCTCTACTAAGAATATACAAAGGGCAAGGGGAATCACATTTAAAATTTACCAGAATTTTTATTTAGAATTAACTTTTAAAAGGAAATACGTGAATAATTTTGGGAAGTAGGCACTTCTTTGTAAAGTCACTTTTTAATTTATCTGTTGTTTTTTTTATGTGGAAGGACACTGTTGCTTCCGGGGCCACTTAATTACCCTTTTCTAGACACATCAGTACTGTAGGTCATGTTAGCTACCTTGACTGTAAGTGCATGTTTAAGGTCACACTGATCTGTAGTATGCCAGATCATTTTACAATATATAAAATAAGCTACCCTGTAATGTTACTCTTGATCCCCCAGGATAGGCAGTAACTGTACATTTTTTATATTAATTTCTGTTAGTTTTTTTACTGTACTTTTAACAAAATGAATTGTCTTTATGATGACTGATCATTTTTTCTTAACCTGGGCATCTTTAATTGCCTGCATTTTTCTTTATTGTATTCTACCATACTTTTTTCTCCACTAATGATAACCAGCAACATTGTACCAGAATTTCCTTGAAGTTTGTTGATTTTTTTGTTTTGCTAGAGTGTTATTGTTATTGCTTCTTTCAATGTTTACATGTAAGATATGCTTATCCAACATCAAAACACTGGATATATTCTATTTGTTACTTTATCCTTCAACAAATATTTGTTTCATGTCTGTCCACTGTGCAATAGGTTCTGGAAATGCAAAACCTAAATAAGACACTTGAGGCATTCCATCTCTCACTTATTCCTCCCTTTCTTTTTTTTTTTTTTTTTAAAGATTTTATTTATTTATTTGAGAGAGAGAATGAGAAAGAGAGAGCACGAGAGGGGGGAAGGTCAGAGGGAGAAACAGACTCCCTCTAGGGGAGGGTGTGCCACCCAGGCACCCTATTCCTCCCTTTCTTTACCTGGCTAGTTCTTCCTTCAAGTTGGATATTGTAGAGGGGTAGCTTGATGATTGAAAACAAAATCAGGGGCGCCTGGGTGGCTCAGTTGGTTAAGCAACTGCTTTCGGCTCAGGTCATGATCCTGGAGTCCCGGGATCGAGTCCCGCATCGGGCTCCCTGCTCAGCGGGGAGTCTGCTTCTCCCTCTGACCCTCCTCCCTCTCATGCTCTCTGTCTCTCATTCTCTCTCTCTCAAATAAATAAATAAATAAAAATCTTTAAAAAAAAAAAAAAGAAAATCAGAGTTGGCATCAAAGAAGTCACTGGGGACCTTTAACAAAAGCATTTTCAGTGGGGTGGGAGGGGGCAGAATCCAGACAATAGATGACACTGGTAAGGAATCAGCGCCAATGAGGACAGTCTCTTCATTTCTGAAGACAACAAAAAGAAAGGAACAGATACAGCAGCAACATGGAGGGAAGAGATCACCAAATGAAAAAAGGCTGTCTGGGGTCTAGGAGAAATTCAAGTATGTTTATAAACTTAAAAGCAAAGAGCCAAATAGTTTGGGAGAAATTGAAGATACAGGGAAGAATGAAGATAATTTATGTACAAGACTCCAGGGTCATGTAGGGTGTTTTACGGGCAGAGATTTTTGTCTTGAGAAGGAGAAAGTAATAGGACAACAATTAGAATCTAAAAGTGAAAAGGAAAGAAGGAAGAATAAGTGAAATGCCTCTTATCTCCATTAAGAAAAATGGAGAACCATGCTCTAAGAGGGAGACAGATAAGCAGAGGCAGACAGTTCAAGAAAAATGGCAAAAGTCTGGAACAGTTTCTCTAAGGACGGTGTGTTCCCTTTTAGCCCCCCAGATCCATTCTCCATACTTCTCCACCCAGCTCTGTGCCCTGAGAGGCTGGCAGCTATGGATTGCACCAGCCAGTTTCCTAACCCTCTTGCTTTTGACTGGTTTCAACCATCAGAAGAAAGGAGAGTTTGGGATATTTATTCCCCACACCTGGTGTCTTTCTACCTGGCCATGAGCTGCCCGTGGCCAGCAGTTGTGAGGACCATAGAGCCACAGTCTTAGTGGGTAGTAGTGCTCTCTCTCTCTCTTAGTTGCTAGCCCCAGGGTACTTCTCCATCCTTTGGTGTTTTCCCATAACCCCGGGCAGACAATCTTCTCATTAAATTCTCCTAAAATTGGAGTGTGACATTTGTGTCCTATCTGGGATCCTGATACAGAATAAGAGGAAACTGAGTGGAGACAAATAAAATGATCCCCTTAGGCACAGGTGAGGGTAGGAGCTCTTAAGTCTGTCACGCTTATTTGCCCTGCTTAACCTTGCTGCTCATGAGAAGCAGATGGTGGAACAGTGAAGTTCCATTAGAAAGAGTAAATGTGGCAAAAGAAGAGGGAGAGGGATTGAAGGGGCTGGTGAGTGGGTCATTGAAATAACCGCCTTAGACCTAAAAGCTGTGCTTTCCATGTGCATTTTGAGTTTAAGCAAAACACTTTTCTACTGGTTTCTTAAGTCTCTAGAACTGAATTATGATCTCCCTTGAATTTACCTGTACATTCAATAAATCTCCAGAAAACAGGAATACACACACACACACTTTAGGTCACTTCAGATCTGAAGATGTTATTGTAATGTTATGGACTGAACTGTGTCCCCCAAAATTCATACGCTGAAACCCTAACTGCCAATGTGACTATATTTGGAGACAGGGCCTTTAAAGAAGTAATTAATGTTAATTGAAGCCATAACAGTAGGACCCAATCCAGTAGGACTGGTGTCCTTAAAAGCACGTGCACATAGAAAGGCCATGTGAGGACACAGCAAGAAGGTGGCCGTCCGCAAGCCAAGGAGAAAGGCCTCACCAGAAACCAACTCTGCTGACACCTTGATCTTGGACTTCTAGCCTCCAGAACTGTGAGAAAATAAATTTATATTTAGGTCCACCAGTCTGTGGTATCCTGCTACGGCAGCCCAAGCAAACTAATACAAACTAATACATCTAAGCCTTTTAACATAGAAGGGGAACCACACTTCTTTGGCCATGGAATTCAAGGATGCATAATACTCCATTCTGCCTACATGTTCTGGCCCTTCTCCTTTTTACTGAGTATGATTTACTCTTCAAGGCCCAGCTCCAATGTCACCTCCTCTGGGCAATCCCCCCTGGCCAGTTTTATCCTCCCTGAAGGAAGCCACTCCTTAGAGATAAGGTCTATCTTGTCCTAGATGATCACCTGTCTTCCTTATTCTCTCTCCTAAGGCCAAAGTCTTACAATTTTGTGGACTCACCCCTGCTCTTAGCAACGCCGTGTATAGAGCAAGCACTTAATAAATGTCTGTGGATTGACTGATTACTTGTCCTTGATAATGAGAAGAAAGCTACTTAGTTTCCTGAGTTTCTATACTTAGGACGCATCCTGAGAACAGCTGAGAAGGCAGAGCTTAGGGGCATCAATGTGACTTCCGAACCTTCACTGTATCTATCCCCTCGTCATGTTCAATCGAGACCTCCCATCCCAGGCTGGTGACAGAGCAGATGTGACAAGGCTGTTTGCTTTCACCACAGCTAGGGTTACTCAAGCTGCTGAAGAGCCATAACCGGGTTTGTTCTCATTCCCGAGGCAGAGTGGGCTTGGAATAACTTGTGCAAATCAGACCAAGGAATCCTTAAGCCCCTTGCTATTCTGTCATTCTAGACATTGTCTAAACCAACAGAACCCCAGCAAAGTATGGCCTGCTCTGAAAATACGTCTCAGTGGGAGCTTTTATACCTTGACAGCAAGAGCGGCTTCCCCCAAATGAACCTACCTCATTTAGCAGGCTTCTGTGGCAAATGCTATTAAAGCAATTCCCTTTGAACCTTGCATTTTACTTTTAAAGCCACGGGTAGAGTTAACTCTCCCTTTCTCCTGAAGACTGTATCACCTTTAAAACAAGCTCATCATCCTCTAATCCATTTCCAAACCCAGTTCAGGAATCTGGGTTAAGCACAGTATAACAGAGCGAGACTGTGGCTTGATGGAGCAAGAGTTCCTTCTTTATCCTAATTGGCAGAGTCCTCACGAGGGAAGGCAGAGCACCTGGTCCTAACTCCAATTTGTCTTCTTCCCATGAATAATTCATGCTGCCTCTACATGACCAGCCACTACAACAGTAGGGGATGGTCCCTTCATGCGAAATCACCGGCTGAAGCCCGGTCTGAACCAATGGTCCCTGCCCAGCCAGCAGGAAGCTTTGGCTTCTGCAGATGTGAGAGTTCTTGCTCAAGGTCAGGTTGATGGCCACTGAATGTTAAGTTACACTATTGTCAATTTGGTATTAGTGATTCCCAATTTGGTTTATTTAACTAAGGCTGACCTGCCTCGACATTTAACCTTTAAAGGAATGCAGGCTGCTTCCTGGCAATTGAATATGCCAGTGAACATATGGTAAGAATATGTGTATTTGAAGGTTTTATAGGCCTGCATATATCTGAAAATGGAATGGAAACTCAGAGTGGTTTTGTGTAAAAAGAGAGAGGGAGAGGGAAAAAGAGCTAGGGAGGGAAAAGAAACAAAGAAAGAAATCTGATCCCATCACTCCTCTGCTTGAACCTTCCACAGTTCCCATGGCTCTTAGGCTCCAAATTGCTCCACATTGCCTAAGCAACCCTGAAGAATGCACCTCCTGCCTACCCCTCTAGACTCATTCTACCACCCTACCCCTTGTTTACTGCACTCCAGCCACACTCACATTTTTGAGTCCTTGAGTCTGCTCAGGGGCTCCCCATAGACTTTTCCCTCTTCCTCCCCTTGCCCCCATTCCCAAGGCTCCACCTGGCTCATCCCTCAGGTGGAGGCAGGAGGCTGCTTTTACAGGTTCAAGTGATCTCAGACTGAATGAATTTTCATTGATCTCACCCCACACCATTATGTTCCCTGGTGATACACAACGTCTGTCATCACATAAGCTGTTGTGTCTTTGTGGATTTTACCTCACTTGTAACTAAATTCTAGATTAGACTTTAAGCTCCAAAAATACAGGAACCCCATCTGTCAACTCTGTGTTCCCAGAACTTAGCACAGCGCCTGATGCTAGAGAAAAAGTAGCACAAATGAAAGGATAAATGAATACATGAACAGACTTATGAATGGGGCTCTGCATAAATGGAGCTACACCAAAGCCCAGCTGGAAAATTCTCAGTCCGTTGGCTTGTTTGTCCAGTGAGATTCTTGCCCAAGTGGAGGCCCGATAGTCTTGCCGGAAGGGATAAACAGATGAGAAAATGTGCACATCTCCACCAACCTCCTGCGTCTAGGTCTCAAAGTCTAAAGAGCAGCTCATTTATTTAGCTTGACTGAAAGGATCGAGAGAACTGAGACCAAAAAGTCTCTCTCTGCCTGATGCCACTGAAGAACACAACCAATTACCCAGCCGGCAGCGGTTTTGTGAGAACATACCTTGAAAATCCCTCTAGCATGCCACCCTTAAGATACCTCTTGGAACCAAAAGACCTACTGGTTGTTCTGTGATTACCTCACTGAGCCTCAGCTTCTGTGTTTATAGAAGTGGGAACGACAGTATTTAGCAGACACTCGTTCCATTTCTTCCCTGCGCTTCCCCGGCACTGACCTCTCCCTCCATTAGGCACAGGAAGCACAGCGCCCGGCCCCAGGATACTTTTAGGAACTCACCAAAATGATTTAACTTCTTTTAAGACCAGAAGATAATTAATAATAATCTAGCCTGGATTACATTCATCATTATTATATCAAGATGTCATCAACTAAAAATGTTACTATATTCATGAAGAAAGAGGTCTACAAAGTTTAAGTGTTCAGGGCCCACAAAAGTCATGCTGTAGTCCTGTCCCCAGCCCCTTTTTGGAGATCTTCCTCTCCCCCCGCACTGTCCCCCTGGTTACAGCAATATGTTAAGATTTTACTTATTTGAGAGCGAGAGCACGAGCAGGGGGAGGGGCAAAGGGAGGGGGAGAAGCAGGCTTCCCGCGGAGCAGGGAGCCCAATGCGGGGCTCGATCCCAGGACCCCCGGATCATGACCTGAGCCGAAGGCAGACACTTAACCAACTGAGCCACCCAGGCGTCCCACAGCACTGCATTCTTAGCAACCAGTTTTGTGGGTTTGTTTTGTTTTGTATTTTTACAGTTGTGTATTTATCGAAAAAAATCTGCCTATGAGTGGACCCACACAATTCAAACTCTTCTTGTGCAAGGATCAACTGTACTATGCCTGTTGTCCAAACGTATATCCAGACAATGGGTCTGTAATGATCGTTGCCACACAAGGTGAGATGCTATGTCTAGTAGGGTATGGGCTCAGCAACCAGTTTTGACTCTGTTCTTGTGGTTTGATTGTACCAAGACCTACAGTTGGCCCAGGCTGGGCCTGTCAGAGTCGCCTCCCCTCAGTACTCATCCTGGCTATGGTTAACTAGTTTGGGGTTCGGGGAGGATATTTGGGGATGGGCCCCCTCTATCTGGCTGAGCCAGTTTCTTCCTTATGAATTTAGACTTGCTTCTGAGATCCAGCCAGTCTGCCTATTCCCTCCCCGAGAGAAGATGAAAATTTGGGAGCTGCTATTTCCCAGCATATGGACTTAAAGCAGAGAAAGCCAATCTGAGGGAGAATGTGCCCCCAAGGGAACAGAGGACTAAAATCGAAGGTCCCAGACATATTCTAATCTCAGGCTGGAAGCTATTTCTGGGGCTGTTGGCACCCTGTCTCTTGGATCCTCTGAGACATCAGCAGGGCTGAATTGGATAGTGGTTCAGGGCCTGGGGTCAGGAGCTCAGCTGCCAATATTCAAAGCCAGTTGCAATATTCCAGCTCCATCACCCTAAGCAAGTTACTTAAGACCCCTGGGACTCAATTCCCTCTATCATAATAGGGACATGTGAAAATCAAGTGAAGTAACCTATTAAAAGTGCTTAGAACACAGAATAGAAGACAAGACCAGAAACAGACCTATAAATACATTGTCCATTGATCGTTTACAATGGTGCAAAGCAGTTCAATGGAGAAAGGATAGCCTTTATGACAAATGATGCTGGAATAATTGGAAATCCATATTTAAAAAAAAATTGACACTTAACCAATACTTTGCAACATACACAAAAATTAACTTGAAGGGCCCCTGGGTGGGGCAGTCCGTTAACCATTCAACTCTTGGTTTTGGCTCAGGTCATGATCTCGTATCCTGGGATGGAGCACCACGTCTGACTGTGCTGAGTGGGGAGTCTGCTTACTAAGGTTTCTCTCTCCCTCTCCTCTGCTCCTCCCCGCCAAGCTCGTTTGCTCACTCTCGCTTGCTCTGAAGTAAATCTTAAAAAAAAAAATTAGGGGCGCCTGGGTGGCTCAGTTGGTTAAGCGACTGCCTTCGGCTCAGGTCATGATCCTGGAGTCCCGGGATCGAGTCCCGCGTCGGGCTCCCTGCTCGGCAGGGAGTCTGCTTCTCCCTCTGACCCTCCCCCCTCTCATGTGCTCTCTCTCTCCTCTCATCCTCTCTCTCAAATAAATAAATAAAATCTTTAAAAAAAAATTAACTTGAAATGGATCATAGACCTAAATGTAAACCTCAAAACTATAAAACTTCAAGAAGAAAACATAGGAGAAAATTTCTGTGACTTTGGATTAGGCAAAGATTAGATAGGACCTAAAAACCACAATCCATTTTTTTAAAAAGTGATTAATTGAACTTCATCAAAAATTAAAACTTTTTTTGGTTTTTTGTTTGTTTGTTAAGACCCCATTAAGAGAAAAGCAAGCCACAGATGGAAAATATTTGTAAAACACACGTCGGATAAAAGACAGAATATGTAAAGAACTCTCTAAACTCAGTAATAAGAACACAAAGAACCCAATTGAGATTTGAACAGAAACATCACCAAAAGCAGATATATGTATGGCAAATAAGTCCATGAGGAGGTGCTCCACATCATTAGTCATTCGGGAAATGCAAATGGAAGCCACCGTGACGTAGCACTGCACCGCATGAGAACAGCTAGGACAGAGACAGAGAAAACCCCCAGCTGGTGAGGACAAGGAGGAGCACCTGGAACCCACACACAGCTGATGGGAATGTAAATCATACAGCCCTTACAGAACAGTTGGGCTGTTGCGTTTAAAATTAAATATACACGTAATACAGGACTCTGCAGTCCCACTACTAGATATTTTTACTCGAGACATGAAAACATATGTGCACTCCAAACTTATACACAAATATTTGTAGCAGTTTTACTCATCATCATCAAAAACTGGAAACAACCCAGATACCTTTCAACTGGTGAACGGAGAAGCAAACTGTGGCCCATTCATACAACGGAATACTGCTCAGCAATAAAAAGAAATAACTGATGCAGATATTGACATGAATAAATCTGAATGAAAAAAGCCAAATTCAGAAGGCTACATATCGCATGAAGCATTGGTATTTTTTTTTTTATGTTCAGTTAGCCAACATATAGTATACGTCATTAGTTTTTGATGTGGTGTTCAATTCATTATTTTCGTGTAACACCCAGTGCTCATCACCACACATGCCCTCCTTAATGCCCATCACCCAGTTACCCCATCCCCCACCCCCCTCCTTTCTGTAACCCTCAGTTTGGTTCCCAGAGTCCAGAGTCTCTCATGGTTCGCCTTCCTCTCTGATTTCTTCCTATTCAGTTTTCCCAAACAAAATACCGATGGTTCTCCACGGGGAAGGCAGGGAGAACCATTGGTATTTTGTTTGGGAAAAGGCAAAACTATAGGACAGAAAACCGATCGGTAGTTGTCAATGGCTAGGGGTGGGAAGAAGACTGGCTACAATGGGGCATGAGGGAACTTTTGGGGGTGACAGAAATATTCTCTATCTTGCCTGTAATGGGGGTAATACAACTGTAGGAGTTTGTCAAAACACAGACCTGTACACTATGGTGAATGTTGAATGTATGTAAGTTATATCTCAATAAACCTGGGTTTTACATTTTTAGGGGAAAAGAAAGTAACTTCATTTCCTTAAATTGGTCCCAGGGGGTTTCTGTGACTTATAATCAAGGGTCCTGAATGATAACAAACATCCAGCTCATCGTGCTGTGGGAATTATATGACACAATGCAGTTTCATCTAAAGATGGGGTTAAATTCTGATGTTAACTCATAAGGCTAACTTCCTCCTTGAAAGTCCATTAACTCCCCCATAGAATACAGTGTACATTTTTTATGTACAAACTGTTACAGGAATGCGTATATACGCTAAAGTCAGAACCGCTGAGCTCTACAAAAGGAACTGTACATGCAGGGGCCTAGACTATTAATTCACAGCACAGCGTTTCTAGTCAAATTACCCTGGTTCAAATCCCATTTCTACCACTTTCTAGCCCTGGACAAGTTAAGTAACTTTGCTATGCGTCAGTTTTTTTCTTCCGTACAATGGTGATGATGGTACCTAACTCATAGGGTTTTAGTGTAAATCAATGTATGGAAAGCCATCAGGCTCAAGTCAGTAAAGGCTGTATTTGTGTCAGCTGCCAATTGGTCAGATAGACCCGCATTATAATCCCTTCAGTGAGGATCTATTAAGCTCCTACTATATACAATGAATATCTATTAAGCATGCTGTATGACCTGTTGCGTCAAGCTGCCCACGGAGAAAACTGACCCTCTCTGTTTAACATGTGAATTGAGCTGGAGGGAAAGCGAGGCATTCAGGAGCTAAAGCTACCCACCCACAGGGGCCTCACCAATCCTTTAAGATAATTCCTAATATTCAAACAAAACAATCCATCTGCCTCTCCCAGTACCATTACGGCCTGCATGTTTCAACTAGTTTAGAGGATAATCTGATACCCAGGAAAAAAAAGTCTAATAACAAAGCAGCCCTTATTCGGGGAGCCCAGTCCTCAAAAAGGGGCCACTCTAAGTAGCCCACCACTACACCTCCTTTTCCTCACCTCTCTAAAGCTCTCCAATCCTGTTCTCCTGCTGGCCTGGTTTCCCTTCAGTGTGGGTTCTTTAATCTCAGCTCCTTGCCCCTGTTCGAAGACCATCACATTTTATTTAGGTGTCCACTCTGACAAGGCGTCCTGCTTGTTAAGATACCTTGAACCTTTTATTTAGCTTCCTCGTGCCTAAGCTTTCTCTTACATCAAAGTGGCTTAATATCACCTGTTCTAGGGGCACCTGGGTGGCTCAGTTGGTTAAGCGTCTGCCTTTGGCTCAGGTCACGATCCCGGGGTTCTGGGATGGAACCCCAAGTTGGACTCCCTGCCCAGCGGGGATGCTCCTTCTCCCTCTGCCCCTCCCCACACCCCCACCCTGCTCATGTTTTCGCTCTCTCAAATAAATAAATTTTTTTTTAATATCACCTGTTCTATCTTTCCCCAAAAAAGTGAAATTAGGTAATCAATGTGACAATGCCTTGTCACCCACAGATGTCAAGGTAGAGTCACTTTATGTTTCATGATAGGATTATCTTCCTTTACACAATCGTTTTTCTCAAATGTTGCTTGTGAATCAAATCCAGATTTAAAAGGCCTGGGGATGCTTAGAGCGTCAGGAAATCTCATGGTGGGGAATTTTGACAAACAAACCAAATTTGTTATTTGGCCTAACCGCCCCCCCAACCCTTATCCATGGGGATACGCTCCAAGACCCCCAGTGGAGGCCTGAAACTGCGGAGAGTACTGAACACAACATATATACTGTGTTTGTTCTTATACATACATACTTATGATAAAGTTTAATTTATAAGTTAGGCCCACTAAGAGATTAACAATAACTAAAAATAGAACAATTATAACAAGATGCTCCAATAAAAGTTGTGTGAATATGGTCTCTCTCAAAATATCATACTGTACTCACCCTCATTCTTGTGACGATGTGAGAGGATAAAATGCCTGCGTGAGGAGATGAAGTGGGAGGGGAAGGACGCAGGCATGTGACGTAGTGTTGGCCAGCTACTCACCTGACCAGATTTCATAAGGAGGACCCTCTGCTTCTGGACCACGGTTGACCGTAGGTAACTGAAACCCCGGATAATCACCGCCGACATTCCCAAACCTCCATACTAAGTTAATTCAGAGAACGAGGAGGAGGAGGACGGCAACAAATGTCATGAAAGCAATCTTAATTCACTTAACAGTTTATGGGTTTTCGAGCCACTTTCACGCACCTCTCACCTGACGCTCATTACCACCCCCAGGAGACAGTGATCAGGTATTATTCTCCCCAGTTGCCAGATGAAGAAGCTGAAGCACAGTTAGGTTAATGACTTGCCCAAGGTTACGCTGCTAATGGACCTGGGCTGAAGGCTCGGACATTCTCAAAACTCTTACCCTTGACCTGTGCAAAACAGCCCAAGAACTAAAAGAAGCAGGAATCAACTGCAGTCTGCAGAAATGTAAATAATTTTCTTTAAACATTCGTGGCCTCAAAACCCTGGAATTCTAAAGCCAAAGTCTCCAACACATAAAATTCTAAATAAATAGAGGAGACTACTGACATCGTCAAAGCAGAAAGGCAGTAAATACAGTATCACCATGATAAAAAATGATTAATTGCTAATCATACCAGCTGAAATATCATCAAATTTTGCATTAACAGCTACAATTAAAGAGTAGACTTATTAGCTACATTATGTTTAAGTGCATCCTGCCAGAATCTTCGTATTTTCCCACCAAACATAAAAAAGACCTTAAATCAACTTTAAGAAGATGGAAAGAAACAAGATAAAATGGCATCACCTACATACATAGTGGGGGAAGGAACCTCAAAGACCCTGGAGGAAAGAGCTGAGGCCTGCAGTTTCTAAATGTCAATTTGGAGGAGAATATTTTAGGCAGAGGTAGCCTTCCTGCTAATGAGATTCTAGATAAAACTTCTATGAAATTCAACCTCATCTCCCTCCACCCCACAAAAATATCTAGGAGGGCCTGCAGTGCAGGCATAGTCCTCTGCCTGGAGGAAAATATCCTACTATGAGCTGATCCAAGCTCCCCTGAAATCTGAAAGATGAAAAATGGCCATTTCTTTATTGATCAGATGGGGCCACCTTTCACTTTGAACACAGTCAGGGTGGATGACCTCTAAGAATCCGTTCTTCCTCCGATTTTTCCCAGCTTCTCCCATCTTCAGATCTTCCACTCTCTCCCAGGGTGCCAGTGCTATCCAGGCTTGCCCCACTTGATCTGGACTACAGAGATCATGATTCTTGCTTCCATTCTACAGAGGGAGAAGTTAGAGAGGATTCTCAGACAAAACTCCTTAAGTTCTCCATAGGCATTGTCTGTGATCTTTCCACTTCTATGTAAAACCACTGCAAGACAAACAAGACTTCCTCTTGGCAGTACAGATGGTTTCTTACTGCCATCTATACTGGCTTAACTAGGTCATGTGTCATTAAGCTAAAAGTTTTCTTTCTTACTAGGAGTAAAGAGAAGTGATAAAGGAGGACAAGAAAAACTCACCCTGCCAAACAGACCTAAAAGCAAGTGTACTCTTCCAAACTAACTTTTTTTTTTTGCATAATCTAATTCAAATTTTCTATTCCCATCCTTCCTCCAGAACATCCTCTCCCACTGGAAGAGATGCTTAAAATAGGCATACCTTATGATTTTCTTTGTTATAAACCACAGGTAGGTCATTTTTAAAATTGCTGTATGTTGCTTATAAAGTCCTCATCAACACCTATTTTATGTTTATTTGCCAAATTCCAATGGCTCATTCAAACCACCATGTGGCCAGAAATGAGTAGGGCTTTGTTGAGGTCTGTGGTTGACCTGCTTTATGGTTAGATTGTTCTGAAGGTCCATCAGCAATGCACGCTCACAGGAGAATGGGTCACCTTGCAGCCTATGCCTTTGCAGAGTTCCTCATCTCATAACAGATTCCAACTTTTGGAAACCTGTTGACATTTATTTGAGAAATTCCAGTTCAAAGGATTCTGAAAACTCAACATCCCCAAATATGATATCTTTGTTTAAAACTCTGAAAGGAAAGGGAGCAGAACATGTGGGTGTGCACCAATTAAGGGTTCTGAATTCATATATGGTCTGCAAGAATGGATTAATCTCTTTATTCATTTATTCAATTATGTGTTGTCTGCCCATTATTTGTTGAGGGTGCGAAGTCCTGGGATACCTTGGTGAATAGAGCAAGACAGAGTGTGTACTTGCTCTTGAGGTGCTCCTACTCCAGGGAGAGAGAAGAAAGTAATAAACTAAAATAATTACAGATATTGTTAAGATGTAAGAAAGACAAGTAGGAGACAGAGGTAGAGAATAGAATGAATGAGACACACCGACTTTCAGGAAGGAAAGCTGTCCTGAACAGGTGACAGTTAAGTTGAGCCCTGAAAAATGAGAGGCTGTAGTCCATTGCTGTAGTCCTGGGGAAAGAACATTTTCAGGAGAAGGAGACAGCCCACACCCAGTCTCTGAGGAATGAAAGGGCTTGGTGTATTCCTGGCCTCGAAAGGAAACTTATTCTGAGGTAAAGCTGTTGGAGATTTAAAGAGAAGAGGGACGTGACCTGGTCTGTGTTTTATATGGCACTGGCTACGATGCAGAGAATGGACTGCGGGAGGAAATGCTTGGCTGTGGGGAGACAGGAAGCTGTTGTAACAGTCCAAATAGGAGCTCAGGAGAGCGTGGCACAAGTGTAGAAGTAAAATGGAGACAACTAGACAGACTCAACGCACCTTTCTGAGATTAAAATCAAAAGGACTTGCTTGGAAATTAGATGTGGAAAATGAAGGCAAGAGCAAAATCAGGGATAATTATAAGTTGCTGCCTGGGTGGGTGGCGGTGCCATTCGTTAAGATGACAAAAATTGCCCCGGGGTTTCTTCTGTTCTAGTGCGAGGCCTGCCTGTGGTACACATGTGGGGCCCTACGGGGTTTTCATTTTCTTTCTAATAGAGCTTCCTGTGGGGGAGCTTTCTTGACTCTTTTGTACTTTTAGGGAGCTAAACACATACACGCACGCACACACACACACACACACACACGAGTTAGCCAACAGGGTTCAAAGGAAGCCTGAGACCTGTTTCAGCCCCTAACATCAGGTTTCCCAGCCCCAACTAGTGTGCAGAGTGTTATCAGGCAGGGCCAACTGTAGCTTCGTGATGCTCAAGAGAACAAGAAAACAACCCAAACATAAAATCACGTTTTTCCGGGGAATTAGGACTTGTGTATCAAACCTTTGGCATGAGTTGCATTATTGGATGGACTGAGCAGAATTCACACATACACATCCACCAGCCACTGGTATCAAGTTCTTTAAAGAAAACCCAAATCAAAGATGGGCAGTTGTTCATTGGACAGAGGCACTTCCTTGGGAAAGGGCACCGAGAGAAGAATTTAGGGTCTGCCCTCTGAGATGGGCTTCTCCATTGAAATTTGTTGTCAGAGACTCTTCCAGCCCATTCAACTCAAAGCCAGCAGCTTGAAGCCAACGGTTCAGAGACATTCTCACCTCTGTAGAGCATGAGAACCACTTGAAGGCCATGAGTTTAAGGGGAATTATAAAGCTGGGGTCTAACCAATTAAAATAGCTTTGGGGGCAGATACCATTTATGCTTTATTCCATAGGATTCTAGACACCTCTCTTACTGTCTGTGTGGCTCTTAATGGGAACACAACTGGCATAGAGTCTTTGGCCATATGTTCTCACTTCACCAGCTTACACCATCAATATTTCTGTGCCACGGAAAATGTGCTTATGAGAATTGTTAAGGGAACACTTGAAAAGATACAGACATTGCAAAAAATAACTCAGTACCTAAAGGAGGAATGAAAGGGATCGCAGAATTCATTCCACTGCTCTGGATCCAAATCCCAGCTCCCCTGTTACTAATTAATAGAACATACCATCAAGACAAGACTTAGGAAAAATGGGAAGCACTTCAATAAGAGATACCTAGAAGGGGGACCAGGCTTTGCTTCACCATTTCCTAATCATCCCATATCACTATGTTTTCAATTCTGTTTATTCTGCTTTTTGTTTGTTTGTTTAATGAGATTTTTATCTCTGCATTGATTTTATGTTCCCTCATCATCTCTTTTATTTTTTACTGAGCTCTACCAATTTGGTTTTTTTTTTATTTTCTTCTATTGTCTTTTCATCTCCTTTTCAATCATTTTGTGTGTGTGTGCACCTCCTCCTCCCCCAAGAGATGATGCTATCTATAGTAACTTTAAAATTCCTTGTCAAGGGCGCCTGGGTGGCTCAGTTGGTTAAGCGACTGCCTTCGGCTCAGGTCATGATCCTGGAGTCCTGGGATCGAGTCCCACATCGGGCTCCCTGCTCAGCGGGGGGTCTGCTTCTCCCTCCGACCCTCTCCCCTCTCGTGCTCTCTGTCTCTCATTCTCTCTCTCAAATAAATAAATAAAATCTTTAAAAAATAAAATAAAATAAAATTCCTTGTCAAATTCATAGAACAAATGTTATCTGACATGTGCTTACTCTTTCCTCTTATTCACATGCATATGGCCTAATGTGTTCCTTTCTGGTAGTTATTCACATTTCTTAGGGTAATTCTATCTGAGGCCATCATTTGCTTGAAGACTTCTGTGAAGAAGGGCCATCCAGAGCTTTACATGTAGTGTATTATCTCAAAAACCTCCTCACCAATCGTGCCCTCGGCCCTGAATGCACATTTCTCCTCCTTTCTCTTCAGTTAGGATGTTGATTTGTGTTGCGGTCTGGCAAGCACAGTTTTGTCTCTCCTCCATCCTCCTACTGCACACCCCGTTAGCTAGGAGGCTAGCGTGTCCTGCACACGATACAGGGGGAGCCTCCACATGGCTCCCCTTCAGCCCCGCCCCACCCACTCCCGCGGTTGACAACTGGGTCTGCGTATGGACATGCCCACTTCTCTGGCCACATTTCTCTAGATCCCAGGAAACTGAATGAAGGATCCTTTGGACCTGAAGACTGTAACATGTACTTTTTGAAAATTCTGACTCTGCTAAAACCTGAGGCAGTTTCTGGGTTCTCAGTCTCCACCCTTACTTAGTGTTAGTCTCAATTTCTCAGAATTGGCCAGATTTTGTTCATAGTGAAGTTTCTCTGTTTCATCAAATTTGGCGTTTTTGTCTTCCCTTTTTTTTTTTTCATTTTTTCCAGAAAATGTTTTTCCAAAACCTTTTTCAAGGTTTCAAGGAGGCTTGGTAACAAAATGCTTTTACCTTGACTTCTTTAACTGAAGGCCCTCTCATTCATTCCTCGATCCATGGCAAGCTTGCTTCTACCTCTAGTTGATCAGACTGTTTTCTCAAAGATCACTACTGACTTCCTAATTGCTAAATTAAAAGGCTTTCTTCCTGTCTTTTTTTTCCTATTATCACAATTTCCCTTTTTATGATTGAAGTATAATTAACATACAGGTTATATTAGTTTTAGGTGTACAATTTGATTCAGCAATTCTATACATTACTCAGTGCTCATTGAGATAAGTGTGCTTTTAATCCCCTTGATCTATTTCATCCATCCCCCTACCATTTCCCCTCTGTTAACCATCTTCTGTATCCATTCACCTATCGATGGACGTTTGGGTTGCTTCCATATTTGGCTATTGTAAATAATGCTGCAATAAACATAGGGATGCATGTATCTTTTCACTTTATATTTCTTCTGCTATGGCTCCTAAATGCCCATTCTCTTGCTCTTTTTCAGTTTTCCTTCAATTACAGCTATTCTCCCAGGGTTTTTTGTTTAAATGCTCTTCCTGAGCAACTCCATGCATTCCCTAGGCTTAAACTTCCCACTGTACACTTTACTCGCAAATGTGTCTCATCTATCCTGATCCTCTCTTGAAATTTATACCCAATTTCCAAAGCCTGTTTGACCCCTGCACATGTGCATACCACTGGCACCTCCATGTATGTTCTAAGCCACTATTTTCCAATCTAGTGACTCTCAGAATGTTAATTAGTGTTATTTGTTTTAAAGATTCGCACATTATTAGTTTTCTAGGGGGGCAATAATAAATTACCACAAACTGGATGGCTTAAAACAATTTATTCTTTCACAGTTCTGGAGGCTAGAAGTCCAAAATTAAGGTGTTGGCAAGACCATGGTCCCTCTGAAGGCTTAGGAAAGAATCCTTCCTTGCCTCTTCCAAGCTTCTAGTGGTTGCCAATAATTCTTAGCTTCTCTAGGCTTGTAGCTGTGTCACCCCAATCTCTGCCTCTGTCATTACACAGCCTTCTTCTCTGTGTGTGTCTTTCTTGAAGCCTCCCTCTTCTTACTCTTATAAAGACACCATTCATTGGATATAGCACCCACCCCAATACAGCAATGCCTCATCTTAACTTGATTACATCTGCAAAACCTTATTTCCAAATAAGGTACTGGGGGTCAGAACTTCAACATATCCTTCAGAGGAACACAACTAACCCACTACCTCATGACAAAATACATTCTGAAAATGTTCTTTTAAGCAAAATCAGACAGATTCCATCACTAAAGAACTCCTCAGAGCTTTAATAGGCTAATGCGAATTGTAGGGGTTTTGTTTTGTTAACATTAGATTCAGGTGTGCAACATGACTTGCTCTTTGTCTATACTGCGAACAATCACAAGTAAGTCAACATCCATCACCACACATAGTTACAGACCTTTTTTCCTTGCGATGAGAAATTTTAAGATTTACTCTCTTAGGAACTTGCAATAGAGTAGTATTCACTATGGTTACCATGCTGTACATTATCTCCCCGGGACTTATTTATTTTATAACTGAAAGTTTGTACCTTTTCACTCCGTTTACCCATTTTGCCTATCAGACACCCCTCACCTTCGGCAACCACAATCTGTTCTCTATATTTATGAGCTTGGATTTGTGTTTGTTTGGGGCATTTTATTAGATTCTACATCTAACTGAGATCATATAGTATTTGTCTTTTTCTGTCTGACTTATTTCATTTAGCATAATGTCCTCAAGTTCCATCCACAAATGGCAAGATTTCATTCTTTTTTACAGCTGAATAATATTCCATGATGTATATAGGCCACATTTTCTTTATCCCTTCATCCATCAATAAACACTTAGGTTGTCTCCATGTTTTGGCTATTGTAGACAATGCTTCAAAGCACAGTGGGGGTGCATTCCAACTGCATTCCAAAACAGCTAAATATGCAGGTCCAAAAAAGGAAAGTACTTTTCCAACTGCTACATTCACTCCGAAGCCCATTCATTTCTTTCAGCATCCCAAAGATCAGACACATGTTCTGCTCAGCTATAAAATAAAGTGGCAAACCCGTTGCAACACTGACACCATGGGACAGTTTCCTATAAAACCCAACTTCTGACGCTGGGCTCTAGCTGCACTTTCTCGCAGGTCATCATCCTCATCTGGAAGAGCAGTTGTCTAAGCGACCTCTAGATCCTGCTCATACTCTGTGCTGCCAAAGCTGGGTCCACAACAACCTCCAGTGGGGCAGGAGAAGGCGTGGCGACAAACTCCAAGTTAGCATCTCCAATTAGTTTTCTAGCAAGCCACAGGAAGGGCTCTTCAAAGTTGTAGTTACTTTTGGCAGAAATGTCATAGTACTGAAGGTTCTTCTTTCAGCAGAAGACAATAGATTTTGTCTTAATTTTCCTGTCCTTAATGTCCACTTTGTTGCCACACAGCACAGTGGGGTTGTTCTCACATACTTGAGCCAGATCTCTATGCCGGTGATGCACATTCTTGTAAGTAACCCTTGATGGTACATCAAACGTTGTAATGGCACACTGGGCCGGGATGTGATAGCCATCTCTCAGCCCACCAAATTTCTCCTGACCAGCCGTTTCCCATACATTGAACTTAATAGGTCCTCTGTTGGTATGGAACACAAGGGGATGGACCTCAAAACCCAAGGTAGCTATGTACTTCTCACGTTCACCAGTCAGATGACATTTCACAAATGTAGTTTTTCCAGTACCACCATTACTAACCAATACAAGTTTGAACTGGACTTGGGGTTCTCCTTGGGAAGTCACTGTGCTGTTGCTTCCAGAAGTGTCTCTGGCCCATCTGATGGAACAATATTTCATTCTCTTTGATGAAACTGTAAATGGGATTTTCTTAATTTGTCTTTCTGATAGTTCATTATTAGTGGGTAGAAATGCAACAGATTTCTATACATTGGTTTTGTATCCTGCAACTTTACCAAATTCATTTATTAGTTTTCACAGTTTTTGGGTGGAGTCTTCAGGGTTTTCTAAATATAGTATCATGTCATCTGCAAATAGTGACAGTTTTACTTCCTCCTTTCCAGTTGGGATGCCTTTTATTTCTTTTTCTTGCCTAACTGCTCTGGCTAGGACTTCCAATACTATATTAAATGAAAGTGGTAAAATCGGGCATCTTGGTCTTGTTTCTAATCTTCAAGGAAAAGCTTTCAGCTTTTCCTCATTGAGTATAATATTAGCTGTGGGCTTGTTGTATATGGCCTTTATTATGTTAAGGGATATTTCCTCAATACCCACTTTGTTGAGAGTTTTTATCATAAACGGATGTTCATCAAATGCCTTTTCTGCATCTATTGAAATGGTTATATGATTCTTCTTACCTTACCTTCATTTTGTTAATGTTGTGTATCACATTGATTGATTTGTAGATCTTGAACCATTTTTGAATCCCTAGAATATATCCTACTTTATCATGGCATTTGATCCTTTTAAGGTATTGTTGAATTTGGTTTGCTAATATTTTATTGAGGATTATCTGTATATATGTTCATCAGGGATATTGGCCTACAATTTTCTTCCCTTGTGGTATGTTTGTCTGGTTTTGGTATTAGGATAATGCTGGTCTCATAAAATGAGCTTGGAATTGTTCCTTCCTCTTCTATTTTTTTAAGGAGTTTGAGAAGATTGGTATTAATTTATCTTTGAATGTTTAGTAAAATTCACTAGTAAAGCTGTCTGGTCTTGGACTTTTGTTTGTAGGGAGTTCTTAAATTACTGATTCAATCTCCTTACTATTAATTGACCTGTTCAGATTTTCTGTTTCTTCATGATTCAGACTTGGAAGGTTATGTTTCTAGGAATTTATCCATTTCTTCTAGGTTGTCCAATTTGTTGGCATACAGTTTTTCATAATAGCTTCTTATGATCCTTTGTATTTCTGTGGTATGAGTTGTAGCATTTTCTCTTTCATTTCCGATCTTATTTCCTCTCTTTTCTTGGTGAGTCTAGCTAAAGTTTTGTCAATTTTGTTTATCTTTTCAAAGAACCAGCTCTTAGGTTCATTGACATTTTCTATTATCTTCTTAGTCTCTATTTCATTTATTTCTGCTCTGATCTTTATTATTTCCTTCTTTCTACTAACTTTGGGCTTCATTTGCTCTTTAATCTCCAAGAATAGTTATCATATAGGTTATCACATGGAGCTTTCCCCAAACTTATATAACCACAAAGCCCTTTTTGGTATAGAGTCCTTCAGAAGGATAGTGCCCCAACAACAAACTTTGTATGTTCTTTTACCAGTGTTTCTCAGATTTTCATGTATGTATGAATCACCTGGGGATGGTTGGTTGCAGATTCTGATTCATTAGATATGGGATGGAGGTCTGAGATTCTGCCTTTTTTACAAGCTTCCTAGAGCTGCCAGTGCTACTGGTCCTCAAACACACTTTCTAAGCAAGCTTCTAAGTCAAAATCTTTATTTCCACCAGCGTTTCTCTTCCTACGTTTCCTATTTTGGTTAATGGTGTCACTACCTGCACCGTTACTCAACTAGAAACTTGGACATCAAATTCCCTTCCCTTCACACCTCCTTCTAACCTCAGCTCAAATCCAACTTATTGCCAAGTTCTATTTGTCTCTTGAATCTAGTCCACCATCTCCATCTCCATTATCTTTGTTCAGGACTTTAGTATCTTTCCATGGACTATGGGTAGCCTCTTAACACTTCTTCCTGTCTTTGATCTTTTCTGTCCAAACTGTTGCCAGACACAGACTTCACTTTAAAATTGACACTGGTGTCCCACTGCCCACCAAATAAAACCCCAACTGCTCAGCATTGAGACATTCCAGGTCCTGCAAAATCTGATCTCAGGAAATTTTGGAGCTTTACTCCCACTACCAATTCATGACACAACAAGTGCTGTGATCACATTAGGTCACTCACCCTCCCCAGAACACACCATGCATGTTCCCATCTCTGGACCTTTGTTCAAGCTCTTCACAAGCCAGTATTGTCTTTCTCCTACCTTCTCCACCTAGAGGAATACTCTCATTCTTCCTAGTCTAAATATAATCTCCTTTGCTAAATGTTCCCCAATTATAATTAATTTTTACTTCCTTTACATTCTCAAAGATTTTTTTAATGATTTTGCTTATAGTTTCTTTAATGTTGCCCTATAACCATTTATACATGTGTTTTTCTGGCTAGCTCCTTAAGGGCAGTGATCATGTGTGGCACATAATAGATGTTTATTTATTCCTTTATTCATTTTTTAAAAAATGCCATATATATGTGATAAACGAGTAACTAAGCAAATGAGCATATTTGATGGAAGAGAGTCAAATTGCTATGAATTCTTTTCAAAGTAAGGTTGACTCTTAAATAATGTGGGGGTTAAGGGGTGCCAATACCCTACACAGTCAAAAATCCATGTATAACTTTTGACTCCCCCAAAACTTAACTACGAATAGCATACTGTTGAAGTCTTAACCAATGACATCATCCAACTAACACGTTTTTTACATTATATGTATTATATGTGGTATTCTTAAAATAAGTTAGAAAAAAGAAAATATTGTTAAGAAAATCATAAGGAAGAGAAAATACATTTACAGTAATGTACTGTATTTATAAAAAAAGAATACACACACAGTTCAAATCCATGTTATCCAAGGGTTACCTATATAGGCAAAAGACCACCTGAATAAAATGCAGATTACTAGAAGAAATCCCAGACCTACTGAACCAGAATTTGGAGGCGACAGGACCATAGTACCTAAATTTTAGCAAGAAATCTAAGTGATTTTTATTCAGGCTAACGTGTGAGAACCACTGCCGCCTATAATTTAAAAGTAAACCGTTCATTGGTACCAACTTGTGCTCCTAAGGATTTAAAAATATTTGAGATAAAAATTCTCCTGTCACGGTGCCTGGATGGCTCAGTTGGTTGAGCATCAGACTCTTGGTTTCAGCCTAAGGCTCCACGCTCAGCAAGGAGTCTGCTTGAGATTCTCCATCTCCCTCTCCCTCTGCCCCGCCCCCTGCCCAGTGAAATAAATAAGTCTTAAAAAACAATTCTCCTGGTCAAAGTTGAAAACTCTGTAAAGCAATGAAAAAAGTTAAGATCGTATATTTAGCATCAATAAAGAACAAAGTAATACGAAGATTTGGTAAGTCTTTTGAACAAAAAACTTGCTATTGAGCTCATGATAGTTCTTTTTAACATTTTCTGGCCAATGACAATTTAAAGCATGTACATGCTAATTATTTCAGTAAAGCTAGGCTATTCCAGTTGCCACATTTTTCTGAGACACAGAATTGTTTTTAAGTTCTCTCTTTCTTCTCTGCAGTATTTAAAAGCAACTGATTCCTAAATCACAATTGAGATCACCTACTCTTTGTTACTGGGGATCCACACAAAACTGAAGGCCACCTTTATGAATATAAGAGCTAAATGAAAGCTAAATTTGTCACATTCTTTACCATGCTGCACACTTTCAGAGTTTCATGTAAAAAAAAAAAAATCCACATAATTAGTTTAGCTTTACCAGGAAAAAAAATTTTTTTTGAATGACAAGGTCAGGCTCCTGACCTTTTAGTAAATTAGAGAAGATTGCCATAAATTGCACAATATAATGAAACACCAATTTGCATATTTGCTGCTATATTAAAAGGGATCAGTTTTAGCTCACAAAGCAGAACAAACAAAAACATGCATTTTAATAACTCAAATTACTCCCAGGAAGTGACCCTCAGCAGAAAGCCTGATTATCACTACTTAATTAGAAGCCTTGGAAATCTAAATCCTCCTTTAAATCCTATTCTGGGTACAGTGAAAGATGAAGCCATGAGTTTTGTCTAAGATTCAATATTTACTCTTTACTAATATGTTTGCCAGAGAGACTTCCCAAGCATTATAAAGACACGCGAGAAAAAATTTAATATTCAAAGAAAGAGTGCACAAAACCTGTGTTGGCTTGCAGGTGCAAAGCAATTAACAAGCTGGCATTTACAGTACTTTTAATTAATTAATTAAAAATGCAAAGCTGGCTTTCATTTCTTTAAATGTTTGAACACTTTATCCATCAATAATAAAGCGCTACATACTACTAGGCGACAACAGCTGGTAAATGAAAAAAGTTAGTCCAGTGTTAAAGTACGTGAAGAGAGATTTGGCATTTGCTAGAGCATCTTCTTCTCTTCCTTTCCCCCAGCCTGCCCCCTCTCAGGACATTATGAAACTTAGTGTCAAATGAGAGGGGGAACGGCCTTTGGCTACTCTGAGTCATAAACTGACAGTGACACTATTTGATGTGACATGGTAACCTTGAATGGGAACGCAAACAACAAAGCGTATTACAGTTATGCTCCCCATTAAGGACCTGCCGCGCCGTTTCCTTCGGGGAGCGGAGTTGTTTGGAATTGAGGCTACGCACCTCGGTCTTATTTATAAAGGTTAAAAACATAATTAACAGAGGGAATTTCAATAATTTGCAAAAGAAGTGGGTAATGGCTTCTAAAGCAATGCTGCTGTGACTAATTTTACAGCTGGACGCTGCTTGAACAACGACTTTACTGGTCCCCGTGAACACATTTTTGGTCAGTACATATTTAAAAACAACACCATTAATGTACTTTAATTAAAACATAAATACTACAGGGCTACCTCGGTAGGCATTCACTCAGCTGGAACTAACTGTATTTGCTTAATCTACAATTTTAGATGTATTAGCAAAAATAAATGTTGGTGAATGTAAGAGCCTGATTACATATCTTGGGTAAATTGGTGATAATGAGTCAAGAGACTTTGTGTTCATTCACATATATTAGAATAAGAATCATTATGAAATTAAAGCTAAGATTAATCCTGCTAATGACACCACAGAGCATCTGGGAATAAGATAACCCAGATGTCAGATTCACTGTGCTACTGTACAGCTATTTGATAGAGTAACCCTTGAAGTGTTCTTCTAAGGCAGATAGCTGCTACCCTCCCCCCAGTCCCAGCACTTGAAATGCAAATGAGTGACAAGATAGTCTAATAATGAGAGCAGATTCTAGCAGTAAAGAAAATGAATAAATTAAAAAAAAAAAACCCCGCTGCACCACTGATAAGAACAAGCAGCAGGCCCCCTGATGTCCTCAATTAGGGTGGATGACATCTGCTGAGCATTTCTCTCTAATAAAGCCCTCACTCGGTATTCCAAAGCACACGATTCTAACACTGTTAACATTTTAATGTCCTGGGCGTGCATGGTAACATTAATTACAAGATGATTTGGATGACTTCTGAATCTCTTTTATGTCTTCCGCAGAAGAGAACACAGCGTTGCGGCTTTGATATCGTAAATAAAATGGGGACGCCTGCCAAGCATGAAAGGTATCCTGAAGTCACTTGCGTCTGCTGTGTTGTCCTGAACCTCTGTAGCCAGGCAAAGAGAATCCTCTGGGCATTTACAGAGGGTCAGTAGCTATGCATTTTAGGGGGAGGCTATGTGGCTCTCAAGGATTTTTTTCCCTCTATGCTAAAGGTGAACATTTTTGTTGCTGTTTTTAATTCCTAATGAGCTTAAAGTCCAATTAATATTTTTCTAAGCACAGTTTGCCTTCCTAATAGCTATTTTCATGAGCTTTGGCAAATGTCACCAGGGCTTTCTTACTTGCTGGCTGGAAGATGGGGGCAGTTTTGCCCCTTATTCAACAGACTAACACAAAGCCCTGGCACTACAGGGGACCCCTGGTGGAGAGGGAGGTAGGGGGGCACAAGAGAAATTTGTTGGTTCTCCTTCTACATAACTGGCACTGTCTCACCATCACCTCTAGGAAAATGCTATTATTATCTCTATTATATGGGGAGGAAACTGGCGCACAGAGAGATCATGTAATTTGTTTGCAAGTTATTAAACATGAACTAAGGAGCAGAACCAGGATTTGAACCTGTGTCTGACTGAACTCAAAGTCCATGATCCCACTGTCCCTCTTCATTATGCCCATGGCAGTCACTACGGCTGTTCCCAGATGCCCCGGGTCTCATCCTTTGGGGCTTAGGATGAGGTTAGGTTTCCTTCTCCTCCTTTCATAGCTGTGTAGACTTCTTTGACTGATGATATGCAAACAGAAGCTTCAAAAATCACTGTGTGGTTCACCCAGTCCCCTCTTCCCTCATGAATGTCTCTCAGCCTGATCTGAGGATGACTTGGAGCAGAGCCCACAGCCAACCTATAACGGACGTGAAGAATGAGTGAGAAATAAATGTTATTTAAGCCCCTGAGACTGTGAAAGTATTGGTTACTGCAGCATAACCTAGCCTATCCTGACAAATATGATACTAAACATGTACAAATCTATAAAACCCCCAAGTGACCTCAGGAATGGATGAAGAAGGATGGAAAAAATAAAAGTGAGGGGAGATGTGACTGAAAAGGTGGCCCAGGAACTGTAAGACCTGGCAGGAAAAGACTGCAATGTCTTGTCATTAATCCTGATTGGTGCCTCTTATATGTGCGAATGGCTCCCCCTAGAGTTTTGTAGTGCCCAACCTGGACCATCGTGAGCAGGGGCCCTGCCATTTCTAGCCCTGCTACTTTGAGAACATGGCTCCCCAGTCTTTTTACAGATTAAGCCAGATTTGCAGGGTGTGCTGGGTATAGAATTCATAGTCAGTCAACGAACACATGCCCAGCCCAAAAAAGGAGCTTTCTCACTCAAAACATCAGGAACAATTCATCAGCACATTAGGGCACTTGTCAATGGATCAAAATTAACCTTGATGCCACATTACGGTCACCAGATACATATAATAAAATAATGTTATACAGTCACAGACATGTGTATCCAAATGTGAAGGGAAGAGGAGAAAAGACCCTTTTGGCTTTTCATAATTAACTCACTGTGGTACTGATTTACTGCCACAACAGAAGGGTTGTCTGAGGGGAAATGAGACACAAAGATGAGACAATACCTGTGAGAATCCAGCCTCTTTTCTCTCTTGTATCTCTTTCCTACCTCTGTTTGGACCACTCCCGTGAAATATCCTAATTCTCTCTGCCAACTTAACCCTACTCAAAAGGCCTGCAATTTGCTGAAATGACAAATGACCAGTAGGTTCAAAGTCCCCAGCCACCCATCAAAAGTTCTCCAGGGTATCACCCAAGGTTCCAGAGCTAGTGAACTGTGTAGCGCACTTAGAGAACTTAAGGATGTAGTAGAACTTTCTGGAACAGAGGCAGAATTGATCTCAAGCAGACAAACCACACACAGCTACAGGTCCCCTCCCTCACCATCCCAGTGGCACCATTCCAATGGCTGCATTCCTCTGCGGAACATTAGAGACGATTCTCGATGAGTGAGCCCTGCACCTCTCTCATATCTCGGAACACACTCTCCTGTTGTAATAACATCACACGTCCCCTCCTCCACTGGACTGCTGGGCCCCGGGGGTAGAGGTGGGGTGGTTTCCCCAGCCCCCAGCAGGATGCCTGCCACACAGAGGCACTCGGTACCTACTTACTGAATATTGACAGTGGGAGGCAGATTTAAGACACTGTGCCATCTTGGAAGATAAAGAACACCCTATATTTTCTTATGGGGTGCTTAAGGACTGGCTCAGCTATTGCTTCTGATAGACATATAGTACTTTTTATCTCCCTTTCCTAAGGCTTTGGCATCACCTTTATACCTTCCCAGATACTTTTTTAGTTTTTTAATAAGGTGTCCTTAGATGAGCTTCATCCAATTAGCATTATTTTGTGCCCGACTGTGACAAGATAACTGGAAAATCAATGAAAACAAAGGCTGAACGGCCTGAGTTCTCATGACTGAGTGGGCTCCTAGGTGTCTTTTACACAGAATAATTTATGGAAGCATCCTTTAAGTACAGGCATTTCCATCTGTTTCACCTTCACTCTTGAGGGAAAATGAAATCGGAAGATATTTAGTCTGTTTCTAAACTAATATTTTTAACCTCTTCTCCTCAGCATTTGGAACTCTCGGTACCATATCTTTGAACAATATCTCAGGGGTAGGAGATGAAAAACAACAATCCATGTCTTGTCGGCTTGGTGCCAGGCAGCGTGCTAGTGATTTCAAGGTTCAATGAACTTAGTCTGGTTGGGGAGAAGACATAAGAGGCATTTCAAAAATAAATGCTAAATAGAGGTACAATCAGTCCCTGGGTGAAAAAAAAAACAACAACAGAAGGACAGAGTTGAGGGGACATTTCCACTCAGCCACAAGGAGGACGGAGAAGGAAAGACCAGGCAGATGATAAAGGGAAAAGAAGAACAAGAGAGAAGAAAGGGAGTCTAGGTGACACGGGACACATGGAGCTGTGGTAGCAGAGGATGTGGTGTGAGGTAAGGCATGAAGGCAGGGGGCTCCCTGTCAGAGGGATCCTGCATGTCATGCTGAAGACTTTGACTTTGCTGATAATGGGGAGCACTTAAAAGTTTGGAAGGAGGTGGTGACATAACTCAACCCACATTTTAAAAGGATATTTTTTAAGGATATGGGGGAGTGGAAGCCATTGGAGGTATCATTAAGAAGATTTTGCAGAAACGCTAAATAAATCATTGAGGGTTGGGGTTTTTTTTGTTTTGTTTTTGTTTTTGTTTTTGTTTTTCTGATGAGAATAAGGACAAATTGATTGTCTGGATAATGATTTCATTCAATGGAATGAAAGGTAAGTGCTGAATTGGATCCAAATGGCTATAAAAATTAAATCTGAAAAGAGAATTTTAGTCCTTTAGCTTAAAAATGTTGTGAACACTGGGCTTCTCTTCTAGAACATGCTCAGTGTCAGTGGCAGATGGGGCCCCACAGTTGAGCAAGGTAGAGAGAAGTAAACAGAAAAACAGGATGCTGTATATTATGTGCTTTCATAGAGGTTTTTACTCGAAAGGTAGTTGAGGAAAAGGAAGGATTGGACTACTATGTAGGAAATAGGAGGAGTCAGATCGTTTCCTAACGGCAACCTGAGATGGGTTCTGAAGTATGGATAGGAGTTCATCACCCAGATAAAGGAAGAAGACAATCATTCTTAGTTTAAGGGGGAGGGGGAGAAAGACGCTATGGCAGAAGTGTCTAATTCAGAGAGAGGAAGCCTATCCTTCCTGACATCAATCCTGAGGTTTATGAAAAATCTCCACAAAATAAAAATCAGTATTTCCTTTAATTAGCTTTCATGAACCTCCCATCCATAAATTTCTTTACCTCTTTAAAAAGTCATTCCTATTTTCACCTCTCAGGATTATGAGCTCAATGCTTATCATTAACTGCTGCTCATTTGACTGAAATTTACTTCATTTCAGTTTCAAGGAATATGTCCACAAGTCTCGCTTTTTCAGGAATTGTTGTCGAGTTTATATCACTTCTATTGATACTCCTTATCCTTCAATATCAGGGAACCTTAATTTTTTTGGTCATATTTATTTATATCTGTATTTCTTTTCTGGTCCCAGATCCAGGTTCATCTGGACTAATATAGGATCACCCCACCCACTCTAGCCATCTGGAAACTCATCTTAATGAAATATGAATATCTAGCCACATATTGCCCCCATATCTCTGCCACTTCACCCCAGTGACTAGATATTACTCCTTGTTATAATGCCTATTGGTGTATCAGGACATTTTCAATTGTATGTTAGCTTTTCCATGTTCCTGAAATAACATATCATATACAGATTCGATCCAAGAATTCTAGAGAAAAAGGGCCCCAAGGACTATATTATATGTGGCATCATAAACTCAAACTTTTAATTATTTGACCTGCTCCCTAAAATTATTTCCCAGTGTTTCTCTAACTATTCTTGACAAGCACACTACACAGTAACTCTTATTTAACCACAGTTGGTTCTTTACTGTCTCTCTTCTTTCTTTCCTTGGGTAAGAGAGTTCCTTTAATAAAAGTGATTGTCTCAAAGGAAACTTAAATCCCACTGCCTCCCTCCAGTGCTGCACTTAATGCTGTATGTTTAACAACACCTTGGGGATTACACTTAAATCCTGGAAAATCTTTAAGCAGCAACACCCTGGCAACGGGAAACTCTCTGTCCCCTGAGATCTCAGGGACAGGGAAGAGCTAGAGAGGTGGGATGTCTGAGAGAAGGGGACGTCCAGAGGATGAGAAGCTACTTGCAGGATGGAGCAGAAACATGTGCAGGCTCCCCCTCCACACCCGACAGATGGACCAGGCACCAAGGGTCCTCCAAAGTTCTGGGGTTTTGGAATGAAATGAACAGATAAAGCCTCAGGAAGATCCAAGTGGTCTGCACGACCATCTACTTTCGTCCCTGCCTGCAATCAAGATCTGACTTATACCCTCCCAAAGAAGAAATTTTTGCCGATTTTAAAATATCCTCTCTTGGGATGCCTGGGTGGCTCAGTCGATTAAGCGTCTGCCTTCGGCTCGGGTCATTATCCCGGGGTCCTGGGATCGAGCCCCACATCGGGCTCCTTGCTTAGCGGGAAGCCTGCTTCTCCCTCTGCCTGTTCTGCCTGCCGCTCCCCCTGCTGTGCTCTCTCTCTCTCTCTGACAAATAAATAAATAAAATCTTTTAAAAAATAAGATATCCTCTCTCTAAATGAGATTCACCAGCACGTGTACACGCATGCACACACACGCGTGCATCATTGCTCAGTGCAGGATTTGATAAACTTCTCTTCAGCCTTCTTCATCGCCTCTAACCAAATTTTCCCTGGCTAAAGCTAAAAGCTACTTCAGTTTTGCTCTGCATTCATGGTAGAAGGAAATAGCTGGTCATTCTTTCGGGGAAAAAATTTGTACACAATACTTCTTTAGATAAAATGTATACCTTTTTTTAAAAAAATAAGCCCAGAAGCAACCCCAGAAAGCATCATTATAATTACCTCTTAGACTGAGCCTCACAAAATCGAGGTGCTTTCTTCATCCTTTAAACATCTGCTGGGCACTGACTCTGTACAAAAGCCATGCTAGGTGCGGTATTTTAGCATTGCCTGTTAAATGACCGGCTTTTATTAAGGCTTTAAAAACATCCTCGACCCTTATTGCCTCCTATTACAAATAGGTCACTGACTATTGGCAATGATTCTTTGGACTACCAACAAATATTTAAAAATAAATAAGTTAAAAATAAAAGTCTTTTTTCTTTTTTTTTTTAGTGATTACACTTTTCATAAAATCCTAGTGGGCACTATCTGCAATGCTTGATCATACCAAATAAGGAGAACTTTTGCAATGAAAGAAGAGAGTCATTTTCTTCCTTCTTCCAAGACAGAAAACCACCTGGTAGTTTGTGTATATTGACTCTGCTCTGGCAAGAAAGTTCAAGGACATAAACAGGGAATAAACCAAATAAGCATTTTGCCTTCAAAAATCCATTTCACGTTTTACCACCTGAAGTACCAAGGCTCAAGAAAAAGCAGTTTTAATGTGAAAGAACAAAAGAACAGATGTGCTGGAGTGTATGAGACTGAGTTCAGTCTAACCACAGTGGCACTGGCAGAATGCACCATCCCACTGCATGCCCCACGTTGCTAACTGAAAGCAGTAGCTCCTCACATCTCCTCACTATTTTGTGACACTGTAGCATTTTCCTGATTTCCTACTCCATGTCAGAGCTTAAGACTTCCTTCAAAGTTCCCTCTTGAAGTTAGGTCTAGCTAGGTCTCTGGCTTCTCTGTCAAATGCATAGAGAAACACTTTGTGTACTAATATTTAGCGTACTTAGGTGTTTAATAAATCTGAAAAGCTGTCCAACTGAAAAAAATCATTGAAAATTCTAGTTTTTGAGGCGCCTGGCTGGCTAAGTGGTTGAGCGGCTGGCTCTTGATTTGGGCTTGGGTCATGATCTCAGGGTCCTGGGATCGAGCCCTGCATCTGGCTCCACTCAGCACAGAGTCTGTTTGAGATTCTCTCTCTCCCTCTCCCTCTGCCCCTCCCCTGGCTCACACTTGCACTCTCTCTCTCTCTCTCTCAATAAATAAAATCTTTTTAAAAAATTATATTTCTACATTAAAGAAACTGATATAATGAGGGTTAATGTTGCAAAATGTTTGCTTTGGTTTTGGACAGTTTATAGTCATTCCCCCACTCTCTTTAAAGCCATGAACATGGAAATACTGGCCGGCCTTGCTACTAATCCAAGAGGTTTTGAACTGTCTGATCTCACAGATAGAACTTTGGTAGAATTTGGCTTCAGTTCCATCTTAAATTAATTATATCGCTGTTAGCTTTTTAATATATATTTGTTTTGTTTTGGAGGGAGAGCGAAGGGAGGAGGGGCAGAGAGAGAATCTTAGCAGGTACCATGCCCAGTGCAGAGCCCAACTGGGGGCTCACCTCGCAACCCTGAGATCATGACCTGAGCTGAAGAGTCAGACGCTTAACAGATTGAGCCACCCAGGTGCACCTAGCTTTTTAATTTTAGGTGAATAGTTAGTTTTCAGAAGAAACTGCATCCTTCTTGTAGAGGTTCTAGAGCCCATCCGTTCATCAGTGATGTCCACGCTGGTGCTGATTGCGAAACCCTTTCACTGTTCCACCACCCAGTCTCCAAAAGATTATAGAGCACCAAGCCTCTGTCTAATTGATGAGGGACACAAAGAAACACAACGATAAGTTGAGTATCTGTCCTCAGGTCGGTCACAGTCTAATACGAAACGCCCAAGAGACTGGGTGCCTTCCTAGAGTACGAATGTGTGCAATAACAAGGCCCACTGACTTGGTTTCCTCAAAAGAAACATCATCTTTCCATCTTTTTGATCCCAGTGTTTTCGATGACTAAGGCAATGAGTGTTTCCAGATGGGGGCCTATCACACTCATAAAGGTATTGTTAAATCCTAGGAATCAAAGGGCTAGAAAAAGATGCAAAAAAAGAAGGCTAATAAGTTCTCTGCTGCCTTTAGGATCTTCAATCCCTGTCCCATCTTATCCCAGCATTACCATTCTAGGTCATGTAATTTTTATTTTTATTTTTTTTAAAGATTTCATTTATTTATTTGAGAGAGAGAATGAGATAGAGAGAGAGCATGAGAGGGAGGAGGGTCAGAGGGAGAAGCAGACCCCCCGCTGAGCAGGGAGCCCGACGCAGGACTCGATCCCAGGACTCCAGGATCATGACCTGAGCTGAAGGCAGTCGCTTAACCAACTGAGCCACCCAGGCGCCCAAGGTCATGTAATTTTTAAAACCAAAAGCTACTCAGAACCAAATATAGAAATCTCTGGAGAATTATGAGGACCAGATAGCTCTGATCCTTGGCTTTCTTCGAATATCTGTTTTCATGATAACTTATCAGCACACTTCCCATTTCTTTGATATAGGGAAATATCAGGGTTCTTTTCCAATACCTGTTTTACAGATGAAAAAAATAAAATATAGGGCACTTAGATGGAATGAATGAAGACTTACCTTGCCAACACTAGCACCATTGTCTGGGCTATTTGGAGAAGACAGACAAGCACTTTTTTATACTTAGATGTTGCCTCAGAAGACAATTAGTACCGGTTGTTATATACTGCTAAACACCGTGGCCACAAAATATCTATTCCAACCCAATGGTTATTATATTCAACAGCACTGGCCCAGCTCCTCATGGATTCCTATATACTAATCTCAAGCAATAGGTAGCCTTGTTCATTTACCTTGGGGCACATTATACCAGAGTTTATCTTGGGGATCATGACAGACCAGGACACAGGATTGCTAAAGCTGAGCATGCTGCAGCTGAGTTTTGTTTTTCTCTTGTAAAGTTAGGCATCTAGTTAAATCTACTTCAGCATTTCCCAGGCTAGCCTTATTAGATGGAGTAAAACTGTGGGCCTTGATCACACATTTGTTTTGACATTAGAACAGATTCAAAACTCTATTCTGAGTTGAAATCAGGACCTTTCTAGAGATACTGTCTTGGCTCATCATAAAGCAGGGACAGAGCCCTCCATTCCAGGCCGCCTTTCTTCCTCGACTGCCACAAGCTGGCCTCTCTCAATTGTCCGTTAAGATAGACATAACATACCAGCTGTGCTGCAACTACTCTTCAAGGAGTACATCCTATCCAAAATCCCAGTCGAGAAGAATGATATTGGAAGGGGAGAGTCAATACGCTCCTCCAGGATCTCCGAGTTCCACTCCTGGGTTAATCCAGGTCACAGAGAGTGGGGTGCTGGGACGCATTGTTTCGACCTGCAGCAGCAAAAGGTTTTTCCTGAAATTGCAATTTGGCAGGGTATAACGGACTTATTTTCAGGGACTGGGTATAAGTAGTATGGATACCCTTGAAAGTAAAGATTTGAGAAATATTTATGTAATAAAATCTCCTGGTCTTGGTGACTGACTGGATGTGGGCTATGAAGAGAGAAAGGAAAATCAAATTTCTCACGTGGATTTGTAATGAATGATGATGCATTTAATATTAATGGATTGAGGTTCAAATGAGGACACTTAGAGTTGGAGGTGCATGTGAGCCATTTAAGGACTTGTGTCCAGCACACATTAGAATAAATGGGTCAGAAGTCAGAAAAGAGGTCAGTGCTAAAGCAGGAGGAGAAAATCTGCACATCAATGGTCTAACAGACCAGCATAGGAAGAGGATCCAAGAAGGCCATTTAAAAAAGAATTTTGATGGCACATAAACCATAGCATCGATATTCCCAAATATGAAATTGTTTAATGCCAACTGGCATGAAATTGATAACGTGCACATTAAACCTGGAAAAAAAGGAGAACCCAGCAATTTCATTGAGTGTAGGAATAAACAAAGATTCATGCATGACAGGTTAGTTCTCACCAAATATATTTTTGTTGACTTCTACCTCAATGGGAATATTTCAATGAGGAAGAAAAAAAGCCAGATTGTTTGATCAAAAGAAAACTATGGTTTCAAAGTGGACACCTGCTCTTCACAGAAAAGTATCCGCACAAATACATAACAAATTAATAGTAATTATCTCTTGGGCTCATGTGTTAAAAGAGACTTCCATTTTCTTGTACATTTCTGTAGTATTGGAAGTTTCCTAACAATCAAGCATTTTTAAGCAGAAAGAAAGCTTAAAGGAAAACCAAGTGGACGCTTCAGTATCTAATAAATTTGTATTCTATCTCCACTGTCTTCTTCCATTCTCAGTACCAATCAAAGGAAAGCTGCTTTCATTTTACCTATCTGTGTCTGCTGGACCAGGAGATGCCAAAGGACTCAGGTTTAAGGGGAAAACTGTGACCTCCAGTATAAGAATTAGAACACAGCCTGTCTTTTGGCGGGCCTGCTGCTTCTCTACAGGGGACTGATTACTCAACAGAAATGGAAAGCAGGCTCGTGGTGAATGCACTTTCTGTCACCTACAAGCAACCCTGGCCCCCAAAGCCTGCGAGCCAGGAAGGAAGGAAGCTTTCTGTCCCTTTCAGCACCCGCTTCCTCTCCACGCCAGGCTCTTCGGAGCTCAGTCTTTCATGCCACGCTCTATACTTATAGCTCCATGGAGACCATATCTGGGACTGAAAGGTCAGCCCACCTGGATTAAGAGGGCATCTGCCCCAGCCTTGCAAGGGCTGTTAGTTCCACATTTGCAGATAGAAACTTACCCCCTGTTGCTCACACTGATGAACCTAATGGTTTCCTGGCATGCCAAGGTTCACGGCCATCTGCTCTACTGGCAGCATGCCCACGTTGAAGGTGGTATGCTCTGTTCAGACAGGGCGGGCCATGTAGAGCCACCAGAGAGAGGACTGGAAAGCAGGCCTGGTGAATGCCGTCAGTGACACCTTATTTGCAAGAAGACTTCCCAGTAGCCAATAAAGCCACATGAAGAACACAGGACATGCTGCTTTAGGAGGCGGCGAATCTACCCACACTGCTGACATGGTATCACCGAGACTGCTTTTATTCTGTATTCCGTTTTCTAAGTGGTCATCGAATGTGGAATTGTGAGCTTAGAGGAGGTAAAACCTGGCTGGCCGGACTTCGGAGCTCAACTTTGTCACAAGACAAAGGTTGGAGCCCCATGTGCGGGGGAACCTTCCCTGAGGTATGTAGATGCAGTTTATTAAACCGTGCCCAGAGCTGGATCCTGGCCTCCAGGGAGGCACCATGGGTGGGAAATGGGCCTTTTATAGGCCTCTTAGATACGGCTGCCATATATATGTGTCACATGGGACCCACTTACACTAAAAACTTATTTATTGTTTATCAAAAATTCTAATTCAGCTGGTGGCCTGTGTTTTTATCTGCTAGCTCTAATAACCCTACTCTTAGATCAGGCTAAAAAGGCGGGTGGGGGCAAGGAAGCAAACTTAAAGAGACTTGGAACAAGCCTAGGACAGTTGGCAGAAATAATATCTCAGAATCAGAGCAGCTTAGAGAAATCCTCTTTCATCCGCAAATACTCCCTTACCTATGACTACTGAAGTGCCTTTGATTGTTGAAGGATTTCTATAGTTTAATCTTGTTTTAAGTGACAACAGCATCTCTCAAGCTTTATCTTCTACACACACGCACCTCTAGCCAAACTGTTGTCCCTACTGGTCATTCAATGCCCCACACAACCCTGTCAGTGCAGCCACCGGAATGGTCTCATTTCCTCATTGGTACTTTAGGTCAGATAAGCATAGAGCAAAAAAGAACATCGACGAAGGAACCAGTGTAACCTGGATTTGAATCCCAGATTTGCTAGTTAATAACTGCAAGTCCTTGGCAAGTTTCTTCATCGTTTCTGAAACCACAAATTCTAAGACTTTATTTCCTCATCTTCAAAGCATGAGTCATAATCCTCTGCTCCATTGGGGTATTAGGAGAAGGAAATATGATAATATACTAAAGGGAATTACCTGAACCATAGTAGTTACTTAAAAACAATAGGGCTATTTCTCCTGCTGTTGTCAGTATGTTATTCCAGGCTCAGCCCCCAGGCGCAGGAACCTAGCAACTGACTGCGCCTGGGTCTGAACCCTGACTTTCTCTAGCTCTATTTGTCTCTAGGCAAGTTATTCTGCAGACCTGTGCCTTAGTTTAGCCATAGGTAAAATGAGCACACAGACCATGTCTAGAAAATAGGAAGTGTCATGTAAGCATTGGCCATTATTATTATTGGCTTTCACGAAGCATTCCCAGATCAGGATGGCACAACCCATCTGAATTTCTTTAGCACATTACCAGTCCCATTTGCATTTGGTTCCTAGAATGTGTCTCACCTTCTTGACTGTTCTCCTAACAGGAGCTCATTGAGTGATGATGACGGCAATGGAGGTAAAGCAAACATACAGGGCACTATCTGAGTAACACACAAGCGAGTACTCTGGATGATGCACGGACAGACAGCAGGTTACTTCTATTTACTAGGTCTACTAGTGTGCCCGGCACCGTAGTAGGTACCATATGTGTTCGCTTTCACTGTGTGTCCTATCAACCGTATGAATTAGGTCACTGCTTTTTGCTTTTACAGATGGGGAAACTCAGTTTAGAGGGTGTCAGTAACTTGCCTTAGCTTGTATAGCCCATAAGGTATTTCAAGATTCATCCTCAGGTGATGTGGAGGAAAAGGAACACTTGTGTACTGATGGTGAGAATGCAAACTGGTGTAGCAACTGTGGTAAACAGTATGGAGTTTCATCCAAAAATTGGAAAATAGAATGACCATTTGATCCAGTAATTCCACTACTGGGTATTTACCCAAAGAATATTAAAACACTAATTCAAAAAGATATCCACAACCCTGTGTTTATTGCAGCATTATTTATAATAACCAAAATATGGAAGCAGCCCACGTGTCCATCTGTCCCGTGACAGATGAATGGATAAAGAGGTGATATGTGTATATATATATGTACCCCACCACCATGAAATACTACTCAGCCATAAAAGAGAATGAAATGTTGCCATTTGCAACAACATGGATGGAATAGAGAATATTATGCTAAGTGAAACATCAGTCAGAGAAAGACAAATACCATAGGATTTCACTCATATGTGGAATTTAAGAAACAAAACAAATGAACAAAGAAAAAAGGAGACAAAGAAGCCAACTCTTAACTACAGAGAACAAACAGGTGGTTAGCAGAAGGGAGGTGGGGGGATGGGTGAAAGAGATGAAGAGGATCAAAAGTACACCTGTGATGAGCACTGAGTAATGTACAGAGTTGTTGAATCACTTTATTGTACACCAGAAACTACTACAACACTGTATGTTAATTATACTGGAATTTTAAAAAATAAAACTTAAATAAAAATAATTATAAAATTTTAAAAAATAAAAAAAATTTTTAAGTAGGCTCTATACCCAGTGTGGAGCCCAGCATAGGGCTTGAACTTATGACCCCAAGATCAAGAGTCAGACACTTAACTGACTGAGCCGCCCAGGTGCCCCTTAACATTTTAAGACCTATCCTCAGGCAACCTGACAGTGGAGCCAATGCTCTGACCCATCCTGCTGTTCTGCCTTGGACAAATCCTCAAATCAGCTGAGCTTTAGTCTCCCTAGCTGTGAAATAAGGGTGATACTCCATATTGCAGTGAGGATGAAATGAGGTCATTCACATGCGGTGCTCAGCCCAGTACCTGGTCCGTGCTCACCACACACCCAGCAAGCACCAGGTGTTAACAGCAACTTTCAGCATCGTAGTTGGGAATGTAGTTTCAGTGAGTCTCTCTGCAGCGTCGGAACTCTTAACTCCTGCTAGTCAGACACAGATCCGAAAAACACATACGGAAAACCAAAGCCTCTAACGCCAGGAATGATTCAGTAATGGTCACTTTTAGGTCCTCCCTGGCACTTCCTAAAGGAATCGTCATTCTTTTTTTCCACTGTGGAAAGTTTTCATTTTTATTGTAAGCTTTTATTTAAATTCCAGTTAGTCAACATAGAGTGTCTTAGTTTCAGGTGTACAATATAGTGATTCAGCACTTCCAGACATCACCCTGTGCTCATCACAAGCACCCTCCTTAATCCACATCACCTAGTTAACCCATCCCCCGCCTCCCTCGCCCCCCATAACCATCAGTTCGTCGTTCTCTATAATTATCTGTTTCTTCATTTGCCTTTTTCCCCTTTGCTTGTTTCTTAAACTCCACATATGACTGAAATCACATGGTATTTGCCCTTCTCTGACTTATTTCGCTTAGCATAATACTCTCCAGCTCCGTCCATGTCATTGCAAATGGCACCATTTCATTCTTTTTTATGGCTGAGTAATATCCCATTTTATATCTAGATATATAGATATAGATATATCCCCTCTTCTTTATCCATTCATTAATCAATGGACACATGCGCCCCGATGCTTATAGCAGCAACATTATCTACAACAGCCCAATTATGGAAACAGCCCGAGGAGGCTTCATTCCTAACCTGCTGCATCCATAGCACATTCCTCTCCAAAAGGTTTGTGCGCACCCCCTCACAGGGAAGGGGGTTTTCCCTGAGAGAGGGGCCCGGCGCTCCTGGGCCATACTCACGACCGCCAGGACCAGGACCAGGACCAGGTCCCGGGTTTACCACACTCACGTCTCCCTCCACACAGGGGGGGCTCCCGCTCTGCAAGAGGTCTGGCCAAACCCCAGGCTGGCTTCCGTGGCCCTGCTTGATCCCAGCATAGACCAGAGTAGCTCTGTTTGAAGTAACACTTACCTCTCCCTCTCCCCAGGCGACAGCTCAGAGTTCTCTACCCCACCCCCACCTCCCCTGTGTTCCTGGGCCATTTACCAACTCTTTTTTTAACCTCAGTTTGTTTTTTAATCTGTGAAAACAGGTTAAGAACAGTGACTCACAGAGCTAGATTAAAGATCAAAATGAAGTGACATCTATGAAAATGCCAGGTTCACAGAAGGCATTCAATATTTTATTTATAAACATGTTTATTAATATGTTAATTAAGAAAGCACAGTTCTAAAAGCTTTACAAGCATCAGCTATTTGATCCTCATAATAACCCTACTGACATAGGGATTATTTTCATCCCCCTTTTAAAGATCAAGACACCGGGGCATGGAGAGCCTAAATAACCTTCCCAAGGTGACACAGCGAGTAAGTGACAGAGGCGAGATTAGAACCCAGGCAGATTTCATATTTTAACCACTACTCTAAGTACTAGTTATTCTTTCTTCCCCTCCATTCCTGATTTTCCTCTTAGATCCCTTAGGCTAAATATATTGTCCCAACAGTGTTTCCCAGGGGTGCCGTGTTGGGAGCTCAAACCACTACTCCCCGTGAGGATAACCAGGGCAGCTGGAGATGTTAGTCTTGAACAAAGCCCTTCACAAAGCTTCTGATCTTCACTGACTTCCTTAGAAAAGTATCTGTTCCTAAATTACCTCCTCCAACAATTACAATATTCAAGAAATTTAGCTCCTACTAACATAGTCATCAGAAGCCCTGTATAGTACCTCAAAGGAGCATTTTAAAAGCTTTTCAATAATTCATCCAAACATAAATTGGAACAGGAAGAGCACATGTCTCTTTCAACGCTATAAGCCCCTAAATATGATCGCTTTCACCTAGAACAAGAATAAATTTATATCAAGATTTGAAAATACAAATCCAATGGCACAATGTACGTATGTGTACAAGTGCCTATGTGTGTATGTTTATGGATGTAAATTTTTGTTGGGACTATTTGAACAGTTTCTTTTGGCAATAATTCAACATGTTAAAAAAAAAAAGCCTAATGACTATTAAGATAATGCCATTTTCTCCAACATTGGCTTCCATGGCAATGCTCCTATTAACAAATAGCAGGTTGCAGTTTGGTGATTAGCTGTCATATCTAATTTCCATAAAGAGTTGTATATCCCAGATGTCTCCACTGTACATTCAGCTCTAAGCTGGAAAATAAGAGATTTTGTCCCAACACTGACAGAATTATGATGAGGACCAAGAAATGGCTTACTCTCTTGTCCTTGAAAATCAAGGATGAGGCCACCTTTTTGGGTCTTAAACCTCACCCAGTAGACCAGCCTATGGACATGCTCTCTGGGATGTGAAAAGCATTGTTCCTCCAGCATCCTCGAGCATGACATTGGTTATCCTTGAGGCCCAGCTCAAAGGAAGACCACCTTCCATTAGAGAGATCCTCCACTGGCAGCTCTCGCAATCACCGGCAACACTTCTGTAGGGCTCACTCTTAAAAACAAAAATCTAGGTGAGAAAAGATAATATAAGACCAACTAGGAAATAGATGTGATTGGAAAGGTTTTAAAAAAAGAAAGAAAAAAAAAGGGCTGATAAATCAGTAACCCCATTCATGTTTCATTCAGTTACAATAATAAATAGTTTAATAATGTATGTGCATTTAAAAGGCTAGGCAATAGAAGCTCTAGGGTAAGCGTGACTTCCGCAAAGTTATAATATCTATTATCTATTATAATACCTGTCTAAAAACAATTCGTATTTATTAGTGGAATAAATCCCTAAAATTCCTTTCTAAAGGCTTATCAAACCAGATTGGGTCCCAGCCCAACAAATCAAATTAGAAAGCCATGTAAGGCCGCTAACTGAGTTATTAAAGTGATCTGCATGGATATTCCCAGTTCCCCAGGAAATGTTCTGTTTGGACATTTAGTCAAATGCTGCCCTCTAGTGAGAAAACTTTTTAAAAGGCTCCAAAAGGCCCTGGGATTCTAAAGCACTCATGGGCTTCAGATAAGAGGCCCAAATCATATAATCAAATAGAATCCTCAACTAGAGCCACATTTATTCTAGACAAAAACAACCACTTTGTTTTTATTTTCTTGATACTGCCTAGTTTTCTTTCTAAAATTATGTTAGACTGGTAAAACATTAAAATTACAGCCGGATACTTTTACCACTGTGACATTTAGATGTTTTAGGCTCTTGCATTTGATAATCTAATAATAGAAATTTAAAGCTTCATGTGTTTTCTTAGCTGGTGGTAGAGCTAAAGAACTTACCTAAAACTAAATGAGTTATAATATGGCTTCCCACTCTGTCAATAAAAAAACACAGAAGAGGTGATAGATATTCCACAGAATGTATTAAAAAGCATTTCTTTACTTCTAGGTGGTTATTTTGGCATAAAAGGCGAGAGTTATAATGTTCTTAAACAATACAGGAAAATTGTTACATCCTCAAATAGACAACTCATCACTTCTAGTTCAGTGAGGGGGGAAGAAAGAAAAATCTCTACTTTCAAACTTTTTCATACAAGGTCAATACATTTTATTTATTTAGCAGTAACGGGCACTTAGCATTTTTAAATTGTATGCCACAATTCGTGTAGAGGGCAAATTTCCTCCTAAGACATGATATTCCTACCAGAGCATTCATTCATTCATTCATTCATTCATTCATTCATTCATCTTTTGTGTCTGTTAATAAACTTCTGTGATTGCCTACTCTGTACCCATACTCTGGTAGAGTCATCTAATGATAAAAAGGATGAACTTGGTCCTAAGGTATATGGCTCCCACAGCCAAGTGGGGGTAACAAACATGTAATCAGGGCATGATGAAATGTTGTCATAAATGCTTAAGATGGGGATAGACACAGGGTTCTCTGGGAGCATGCAGGAAAGGAGGGACACCTGATCCAATATCGGGAAGCCAGAAATGCTCTGCTCCCCCAAGGAAGTAAGGTTTGAGCTTTGACAAGGTTCAACAGAAATTGAAAGCCCTCTGAAGGTAATGCTAGCAAGACAGGCCAGTTTCTTCCTGCAGAAGCAATTCCAAAACTGTGACTCTGTGACAGATTCACGATTTTGTAAATATAGCATTCCCAATTAGATATGCAGTGAGGACAGTCCCACACTTAGCACTAGCCACACAAATATTTGAATTCAATCGCTCTATAATTGTAAAGTGAAATATTCTGATTTTAGTAAATTTATTTAACAGAAAATTTTGTTCTCCTTTCTTAGTTCTGAACATACCCACAGAACATTATGCCCCTCTTTTCTGGAAAAACAAGAAAACTAAATTATTTGGAAAGTATGTAATCCTCCCGTGCTCTGGTATGCTAGCACCCTATGTGACCTTGGGTAAGTCCTGCATCTATGGCCTAACATCCCTTCAGTTCCAATATTCTGTAAGTCCACAAGCAACACTCTATATAAACATTCTTCTTCATCTTAAAGTGTTGTATTCATTGTTGAGTGTTGTTGACTTTCAGCTCCTCATCCTCCAGTTAACCAGGGTCATTTTTGTAAGTAGGAGAAAAATTCTTGCTTGAGAAAGACAATCTTGTCCTTTCTACTCGAATGTGTTAGTCATTGAAAAAGAATATAGAAATTGCAGTTCGGAGGAAAAGTTTATAAAGTCCTGGTCCTGGATTTAAAAAATGTCAGCAATATATCAAGAACACGTCTATAGAAAAAGAATTAAGTTGGGGGGGGCTTGTTATATGAGAGACCTTTAATGTTTTCTCTGAACGTGAATACACATGAGGAAAAATTTATCTGTATTTTTGGCATCTATTAAAATACCTGGTTTTTAGACAGCCATTTTTTAATTTATGTCTTAAAAGTAACTGAATGTAGAAAAACTTTAAAACAGAGCTAAAACTGATATATAGATGTGGATACAGATATGAATATATGTCAATGAGGGAAACATAGGGTATTCTCAACCCAGACTGTGAGCACAAGTTTTAAATGGTACTCCATGTTTTGAGGAATGAAAAGCTGTATAGAGGGGGACAAGGTTTTACACAAGAATTAAGCAGCCTGGATTCTATCTGAGAATATAACCAGCTCTAGCCAAGTCATCCAACCTCTCTGTGTGTGAATTTCCTCACTTGTCCTGTGTTACATGTGTCCCTGGCTTCACATAAGGATCCCATGAGTTCCTCTTTGTGAATCTATATTGAAAAGTACAGCAACAACCTAAATATACACCAATAGGGGAAGGCTTAAACAAAATGTGTTATATTCAGACAATGAAATACCACACAAAAAAATTAAAAGAATAATCGGGACATATGTATATTAATATATGTATATATTCACATATCATCATGGATATATCTCCAAAAAGCTATAATGTTAAGTAAAAAGTGCAAGATACAGAATGATATACTATTTTACTGCTTATATCCTTAAAAAGCACTCAACATTATATATTGTTTATGGATTACAGGTTGCAAATATATATGCAAATATGTATACACGCACACACTTTTTCTTTTTAAATCAACAGTGGTTGTCCCTCAACAAGAGGAAAAGAAACAAAACTCAAGG